>NC_056740.1:202765854-202805854 GCF_019279795.1 Protopterus annectens | reverse complement strand
GTGGCATTTGCACTGTTTGTGTTTTAAGCAGTCACTGAATGGCATGAAGTGTAACTTAAAACTGACAGAAAGACAGCAGTGTATGCATGTAAAATCTATGCAGTGACAGAAGCTTTAGGAAGAAAGAGGCCTGCGTGATGTAACTTTCTACAGACAAGCACTGCATTGTGGGATACTTGGAAGCAGACTACAGACTAAATCAGAATTACTTCAAGATGCCAGACCCCATGTGGTCAGACTCAAATATTACATATAAAAATATATTTAAAAATCTGTAAATAGTCCCAAAGTGGTGTTAAAGTGTAAGAAACACCAAACCATGATTAAATAAACATGTTTTTTTTTAGTTTGTGGGTGTGGTTCTCCTTTAAGATTTTAAACATAACCTGAAAAGTTTCCTGCTCAAGGCTTTACACAGTTCAGGTGACCCGTTATTCCACTGCCTAGCTGCAGCCATTGCAAACAAAGATTGCACAGTGATTGCAGACCAGGGATGCAAAGCACATTTTTTGGAATAAATGTGATAAGTTGAAGAGAACTACTGCATAGCAGATTGAAGAGTAACACAATTTGTTGTACCATGGAGAAATGAGCGAAATGTCTTTAACATACTTATTTAAGTGATGTCAAGTTCAAGCCAGTTACCTTCTTAAGTGATTTTTCACTGTTGGATTTATGAAGGACTGCTAGTGGTGAATTTAACAGTTAGTAAACTTGCTTAATAAACTGCTTGTCATCACTCATGAGGACAAGGTACATTCTAGCTTCAACTTTAGAGGTAAATAGTGATAGTTAAGGATACTTGATAAATATAGAAGGGTAGGGAAAAGATAATCCCTACCCTAACAATGGCAAGTAAGATTTGTAAATAATTCCTAGCTTCGTAGACTGTACTTAATATTCAATCACTCGAGAGGAAAAAAGTAGTATGTAAGTCAGTTCTTAATTTTCTCTGCAGAGTTATTCTTAACAGTTTTGCAGGTTTAATGGACTCTGAAAGAGTACCACAAAATGACATGATTTGGAAGAGGTGGAGGTTAATATTGGAAAAAGCATGACCTTTATTTTTGAGAGGATAAAAAGAAGGCTTGAGTGTCTTATTCATTTTTGAAGGAGATCACAGCTATGTTGTAAATGGGATGTGACTTTCACAGTACTAGAAGTGACACAGAATAGATGGGAATCACCTGCCTATTGTACAAGATCCGCCTTGCTAGAGCTGGATGACATGCTACTGATGGATGATAATAAGGACAGGACCAAGTACTGAGCTTTAGTTAACAACTAAATGGACCATTTGAGGAGACAAGATCACATTATGCTATCTGACTGATAACCTTCTGGTGGAACAGGAAGTGAGACCATTGCTGATTTGGCACTGAAGGAGAGCACTTTGGCCCACTTTGATTAATGCCTTTCACATATCTAGGAAAAATGGACCAATGCAATTGTATTCTTCAGCTTCCTTTTAACATATTCAGTGAATATCATTAAAGTATTTTCTGTGTCGTATACCTACATGATACCAATCTAGGAAGTGAGAGCAGTTAATTATATGATCAAGAAGGTGAATACAGCTGCATTCATTTTTTGAAAGAGGAGCTAATATAGGTGTTGGTGAAAGTTGGAGCCATTTATATGAAGAGGGATTAAGATAGCAGTTTTCCAAAAATGGAAACCATATGATATTATTATTATTATAAAATTATTTATTTGGTGAAAAAGTAACAACACCAGGAAATTGGGTAGAAGGACATCACCAACTACTGAGTAGGGCTTAATTTCCTTTGCGAATTTCAGACAAGATTTGAGCAGGCTGATATTAGAAAGTTAGAAAGTGATCACTGAATAGAAAGCGTTAGCCATGACTCTTGCAAATGGAATGTTTATATAGTCTGATATGTTTTGTATTCCTTAAGAGTTTCTTATATTCTCAGAAGTAATAAACTGAATTTGACCATAGAGTTGAGCAACTGAGTAGGAGTCAGAATCTAGTAAAGGTACAGACTTTAAGCATAATTTAAATAAAAGATTTTTTCTTCCCTTTTGATGAAAAGTTTGCATCTCACACTTTGGGGCGTTCCACACCTCTCAGAGTACTGAGCAAAACACCATGGGTGGATGTAGCTCTTTGCTAAATATAGCAGAAATGCTAGAGAGTTAACCAATCGAATAAAGCCAATACTGGAACTCAAGTCCTATGGTTATAATTTCAGAAACTTTTAGCTTAATGTCTCCGTGGGGGATGGGAAAGACTCAAAGAATGAAAAAAATAATAGTAGCAAGGTAAACAGAAAGGCACTGGAATGCAACTTTAGGCAAGTATATACAGCTATAAAAAGTACATCTTGGAGCAAAATTCACAATACTACTACTATTGCAATCGCACCACAGACTAAGACACCAGACTATGCTGAAATTTACCAGTAACACTGTAATAAATGATTAAATGAGGCTCAGATCTGGCAGTAGATCATGGTCCTGACACAACTGTGAATGAAGCTACAAGACTGATGCAACAGACTGGTTTTGAACTATAAAAAGCTACATTTTTACATGTAATTCTACTTATGGAAACAGAAGTGCAGTATAATATATACACAATGGTAAAATCTTGCAGTGATATACAATCTTCCCAAAACTGTAAATGAAGCTACAAGGTTCCAGTACAAACTAAAAAAAAACAGATACATGTTTTGGCTAAAATGTAGACAAAAAGCAAAGAAACACAAACGTTATCACCATGCATATCACTATTAGTGCAACTTAAAATATTTCAGCTGAACTTGAAGCTTTTTTTCTTTTCCTTTGATCAAAAGTTTGTATCTCATCATTTGGGGTTTTCCACACCTTTCAGAGTCTTGAAAAGATGGATGAACTTTGATCATCAGCTTAATTTCAGTTCTCCCAGTGTGAAAAAAAGAAAAACTGATAGATAAGGGCCACAAATTTAGCCAGTTTTAGTAAAATTCATTTGCTGGCTAGTAAATGCACTTATTGGATGCCATTAATGAAGAAACTTAGAAAACCTGAAAGGGAATTAACTAGTAAAGGTGAAGAGAAAACACTGACTGGGAAGATTTTGCATCTGTTCAGCAAATAGCATTTCAAGCTCAAGCTTTGGTACAAGATGTGAGTGCTAGTAATTTTGAGAAAAAAATAAATCAAATGTGCTCAGAGCTGATTAAAACAAATGAAAGACTGAAGGAGTGTATCAACTCAAATAAGAAAAGGCTGGAAAATGGAAGAAGCTTTAAACAGCTATTGGGATGAACTGATACAACTGCAAAAATCAGAGGTCAAAATGAAGAAAAGTCTGGCTGACTATGAGACAGAGCACACAGAAAGAACCTGAGACTTTCTGCCATACCAGAGAAACTGGAAGGAGAAGACTCCATGTCAAACCCAGATTTGATGAATATTCTTCCTCAAAAATCTAGATCCCCTCAGAACCACAAGGGCGGGAGACTTAAAACTTGACACCGGTGAATCTGACCCAATGGGGGAGATTGCAGATATACCCCAGGGATTACTTCAGTAACCTATGAACCTATGAACCTATATTAACTTTATGAAAGCACAAATAAGCAGCTGGACTGGTATTCCATAGTAAGACTTGTTAATTGAAAGGACACAATATGTATATGTTCCAAACCTGACTATAAGAAAGCAGCCAAGGCCTGTATTAGTAAAGATTCAGTCATACCAGTACAGAGTTGATCTGACAAAATTGCAGCAGAAGAACAAGGTATTAAAAATTGGTGTTTGTGGAAAATAATTATTCACTGTACACTAGGTAGAAGAGAAGCAAATTTATCCCAGCAGTCAGGTGTGAGATTCAAGTTGTTGTACTTAGCTGTTTTCAGAATATTTTTTTCCTAGAACATCAAAGTCATTTTTTGATGCAGAACAGGCTAAGGAGGAAATACCAAAGTTTCTCTAACAAAAAGTGAGCCATCAGACAGAATGGGACTCTGCTGCTCATTCTTCTGATAATAAAGCTCACAGTGAGACTGTGTCAGTAAAACTGCTTCCAGTGCTCCAAAGGAAAATGATTGAGAGACAGAAAAATCACAGGAGTTGACTAGAAGAATTGGAAGTACCTTGGACTTAAACTGGAGTCTGGGGTAGGGAGATGGAGATGAACAAGAAGACCAGGAACAATTAAATTAGTGAATGAATGTGAGACTAGAAAGAGTGGACTTTTACTGACTTTGTTAAACATGTGGGGGATTGAAAGGCATATACCCCATCTGCATGTTATTAATGTTTGGAAGGACATGAAAAGGAAAGAAAGAAAAAAGAAAAAGTAACTATAAGTAAAACAATGTTTGTTCTTAACTCTATTGATAAAAAGCATTTCATGATATAGTGTTAATAGCTCAACAGGTAGCATGTTTTCCAGTTTTACATAGGCCCATTTCAATTTTAAACCATGACTATAAAGTAGTTATGTTTATAATTGGTAAAATAATGGGAAAGACAATGCCAAAATAAATTGATGTGGACCAATGTTTTGTGAAGGGGAGGCAAGTGACAATGTTAATGGTGGGTCTTGATGCAGAGAAAGCATTCAACAAAGTAAGCCCGGAGTAGGGCAGTGGAAGCATTTGCATTTCCTGATACAATAATAAAGTTAATTAGAAGGATGTATGAGGGATCGGAAGCAAAAAAGTGGAAGTGTTCCTGTGTGATAAGTTGTGTCTGAACATAGGACCCAGAAAGGAACATCCTCTTTACTCTTTATTATTTGCATTATATTTAGAACCACTGAGGAGGAAAATAAGGGACTCCAAAGTTCAAGGATATTATTTATATGATGCTCAAGCAAAGTTGCCTTTATTTGAAGATAATATTATTTTTGTCCTGATGGAACCAGGAAAGGACATCTTGGTGTTGTGGAACATTCTGAGAAAATTCTATTTTTTTTTTGTTTTGTTTTTTTTTGGGGGGGGTATAAAATTGATGAAGATACAACAAAGGCTATAGTTATCAGCTATGTGCCCATGTATGAACTGGATAAAGCAATACCCATATTTATGGGGACATGATAAAGTTAAATATTTAGGAGTGTGAATTAAAAAGTACCCTGTTATGCCAGCAAAGGATATTTGGGAAGAGACTAAATAAAAGATAATACAAATGCTGAGAAACTGGAAGCTCTTGCCTGTTGATATGGATAGCAAGATACAAGCAGTAAAAATGTTTTAGTCCATTAAGATTTTGTTTTAGTCCCTTAAGTTTTATATGCAAGTCAGGCAGATTTTTATCAACCAGAGGAGAAGTTGTGGATAGTAATTAGTAAAGAGTTGAAAGATTTTTTTTGGGAGAGGAAGAGGGCAAGAGTCAAATGGGATAAGTTGATCCTCCTAATAGAACAAGCTGGTTTAGGAGTACCTGATTTGAAGGGATATTTTAGAGCTACACATTTAAGGCTCTGTCTTATATATGACACAAGCAGAACTGTATAATGCAAAACAGAATGAGATGATGATGAAGCAGGGGAGTAATTCAAGAAGTAAATAAAGAATGGGATTTTGGACACAGATCCTTAAGAAGAATAACAGCCATGCAGAATATTATAGTCATAAAATAGCAGAAAGTATTCTAAAAACTAAGCCAACATCGGAATGGAGAAAGGAAATTGTGTCAATAGGAATGACTGCAATTAAGGGGTACAGAGAATAGGTAAGAGTGGCCTGGAATTTATCAGAGACAGCTGGCAAAGGAACTAAGGACTGGGAACAAATAATCAGAGAGGGGAAAGTAACAGAATGGGAAGGGGCCAAGAAGGCATTTGGATTGCAGGATAGTGATTGCTTTCCCTATCAGTGATTGATATAGGAGTATAGACAAGGAGAACGATCTTGGGGGAATCCTAAATGAAAGATCAGCACTGGTTGAAGCTGCTGTTAAAAAGGGGCTAATTAGTTGGGTATATAACATTTTGCAAGATAACTGTAGGAATCAATCAGAAGAGGTCAGAACAGACTGGGAATTGAGTTTAGATGTGCAATTCACAAAAAAAAAAAATGGGAGGACATATAAATGGCTCCAAAATATGCAAAAAATATAGAAGATTTAGGACTTTTGCCTGAAAGTGTTTGCATAGCTACTTTTATACCCCAAGCAGACTCCAAAGAACTTTTCTTCAAGTAGATGGCAAATGCTGGAGGTGTAACAGGGAAGAAAGAAGTACATGTGAACATGTGTTCTCCGAGTATAATGAGTTGGCAGACTTTAAAAATTCCATACTCTGTCTGGAATACTGTGTGAGCAAATGAGTGTAACTAAGGAAATGATCTTTTTGAGCTGGGATACAGGATCTGGATTGTATAGATATAGTAAGACGTTGTTGACTTTAATTCTGGTGGCTGCCAAAAAAGCAATTACTAGAAAATGGAAATCAAAATCTAAACCAACTATACTTGAAGTAGTGAATATTGTAACAGAGATAAAAGAACAGGAAGTGGGATCTTTAGAAAAGGATAGGAGTAAATTACATAGCAAAATGGAAATTACGGGAAAATACATGCAGAAAAATGTTTTGGAGGAGTAGGTTTAAGAGAAGGCAGGGAATGAACAATTTATATAATGTTGGATTGAACATAATTGTATAAAGGTGGGTATGTGATGTATAATGTGTATAACCATGAACATGTTAACATGGTTTATTTTCTTTAAAATATATTAGATTGATGACAGTTGTATAAAAGAATATATGTGATATATAATGTTTATAGCTGTGAACTTGTTAGCATGGTTTACTTTCTTTTGTAAAAATGTATGTTTGCTTATGAATTAAATGTTAATTCAATAAAGGTGTTAAAAAATGAGGGCCAGATAGACTGCGTAGGTGGCGAGTTATTAAAAGTAAAAGAGGAAGGTTAAAACCAAAGCATAAGTTGTTAGGTGCGTTTGTTTGTTTGTTTGTTTTGTTTATAAATGTAAATATCATGAAAAATGAAAAAAGAAGAAATGATGCATTGTTATGTTTAAGATGTTGACATGAAATGTTTTTTGTTTAATTAGACATTAGATGTATTATCTATGTGAAAAGAAGGTAATTTTAATTTTTTTGGCACATAGTTATTTGGTTACTGGGAAATGAAGGATGTTCAGGAGTGGCTGGACTTATAAAGAAATATATTGGCAAAAAAAATTACAATGTTACTATTATTAGGAAAGGCAAAGCAATGGCTCTAATCTTGGCATAACTGAGAATAAAGAACACTTTAGACAAATAGTAATGTAGACACTAAATGAATAAATGAAATAAAGGAGTTCTTTGATGCTGTATGTCCTTTTGCTGTGACAGTGGATAAAATAATTGGGTAGGAGATGTAATTGTAGTCTGAAGAAGCAAGGAAGGAGTTATAAAGAAAGTTATGTAAATAATTAAATCAGGAGACTTAATTGGCGAAGAAAGGTAATAATTATATATAAGAAGGCCTTCACTCACAGAAATATATTACATTGTATTTTCTAAGACATTAGAAGAAAAATGAAAGTGGCACAGGATTCTCAGATCATGTTGTACTTTGCTCTAGGTTTGGCAGAGACAGATGAAAGTCAAAAGGGGAACATTACAAAAAGACAGTAGACATTTTATGGAAAAAGAATTACTAAGAAGCATTCAAAGCATTGTGGGAAGATCATTGCCCTTTGAGAAAGTGGTAAAAAGTTGACTGATTGCTGGGTGTCATTTAAAATTAAATTTAAAAAGGAATGTATATACATGCAAAAAGATTGGCGAAATAATCAAGATAGTATCAAGAAATATTAAACCAGAATCCTAATCTTGAGAAAAAGATACACAAAGACTAATGAAAGTGAAGAAAGAGTTTTCAAAACACTAAGGAAAAATATATTTTTGAAAATAGAGGCAAAGGTTGCCAGTTCAAGTAAGGAGAGAATAAATGTGCCCATTGTTGGTTAAATGGGAAGACATAGAAATAAAAGAGATGAAAGATAGGAATAGTAATATGTGTAAGATACAGTTTGATATTATGAACGTGATAGCTGCTCATGTGAATCTGAAGTTTAATTGTAGGCAGCCAAAAAGGAATATAAAGGCAACAATGGGTGACACTGTGGTGCTAGAAAGGGAAATTTATGTAGAAGAGTTGAATTTTCATTGAAAATTTACAGATGCAAGTACTGGCTGGCTTATGATGTTTTCAGACTATGATTCATGAATAAAGTCACTTTTGCTGAAGCGCTGAATGAATGTTTGGTAGAAAGGTTTTCAGAGAAATAAATATGTGTATCTTTGACCAGGTTATTTGGGAAAAGAGGGACAGGTTGTGTTTATAGAACTGGAGACCAGATGCATCATGCAATGTGGATTATAAGATTTTTATAGAGATTATGCAGGTGAGAATGAAAGGGGTATTCTGAAGGAAGAAATAAATGACATGGAAAGAAGGAATGCTAAGGAATTGTTATTAACAGTTAAGGAGTGGTTGACTTAGTCTTAAGAGGTAAAATATAAATTGGAATTATGAATTTTGACATATCAAAAGCATATGATCTTACAGAGTACAGGTTTTGTTTTGGGAAATTTCTTGAAGAATACATTTATGAAAAGAAACTGTTGACTGTATTTAAGTCAGCAGATTAATTGTCTCATATTACACCAATAGTTAAAGCAAGGGTGGGAAAAGAGATATGCATAAATGGAGCATGTCGTCTCATCAAAGGTATTTTTGAGGAATGTTCGTAAACCAAAGGCAGTTTGCTGAAACAACTGTTGTTGACAGTGGAGATTGCCTTTTTCTCTATTGTTGTGCAGCCTTGGAGTTGGTATATATAATTTTGGGAGTGTGGGGGTGTCCCCCAATTTCTATAAATGTTCCCTGAAGGGTTTCAGTGAACTGCTTTAGTGTTTTTTTTTTTTTTTTTTACTTTACCGAAGCTGCCTTCAATGAATTGACATGAGTCCATGCAAATGACACAAATGAAGTTTTATTTGCCTTACTTATGACTAGGATAGTTTATTTGATATATTTATGAATGGGATAGTAACAGAGGTTAAAGGTTAGCTGAATACACTAGAAGAGCTTAACAGAACAGGTACATCTGTCTGCCAGTAATGCTTAGTTAGGCAGTTAACACTACGTTGCTAACAAGAAGTGCATATTGTGTGGAAAATTTTATAATGATATCTGAATAGTTAGAGAAGAAGGTGGAAATGAAGATAGATGAGGAAAGAGTGCAACATCTAGGGTTACAATTATGACTGAGGGCGTACATTTTGATCAAAAGAAATGTAATGTAATGTATTATGAGTTAAATCTGGACAAGTGAAGGTTATTAGGTAGCAAATGAAGAGTTTCTTAGAAAAGATGCAGAATATCACTCTGTTAAGAAAACTGTTTGCAGTGAGTTTTGTGGAAAAAAACCTGTTATATAAGTTCATTGTTACATGGGATTTAAGTTATATTTGCAGGGTATATCAGTTCCGAGAGGTACTAGAGGTTGAAATGTTAGGGATATCTTTTAGTGCGTTTGAGGTTCTTGTCTGAGTTCAATAAAATGGGGCATCCTGTATAATCAAAACACAAAATGAGGATTAGTCTTGATTAACTAAATAGTTTTCTTAGCTTTATTTCACTTTTTTTTTGTTTTACAAATTGTTGTAAATAGGAAGCAAGTTGTGCTAGCAATGTTTACAAGAAATATGAAGCGGAGACGCAAATATTTTTAAAGCAAGAAAATTAAATAACAGTGAAGGGAGCTATAGTGATTAGATATGAGAAGGAAGTAAGACTGTGAAAATTAGATATTAAAAATACAGGGATTATTAAAATGAACTGGTATAAGATGGTTAGCTATGTTAATTTTGTATTAAGTCTTTGGAAGAATACAATGGATGATGGAAGGTTGGCACTGGGAAGAAAAAATAGTGTATCAGTAGATATTCTGCTATTTAAGAGATGGGAAGATTTATTCTGGAGGCTGTTATTGGGTTAGCTCCTATGAAATGAGGTATAAGCAGATGTGTGAAAATGTAATAATGAAGGATTACTTGACAATGGTCTGCAATCATTTTTGAGATGGTCTGGCCTGTGACCATGCACATAAATTGTATATCATCAGACAAAAGGTGCTGATACACATAAAGTGTGTTGGGCACTGAAGGAGTTTCTAGTAAGATACTTTGGTCATAGATTAAAAACAGTGTGGAAAGATAAACACAACATACCAGATATAATATTGAATTCAGTATTCAGCTACATGAATATGACAAGACAGCAAAAGTGGTGCATGGACAATGGGAGCAAAACTGAGCAAAATATAAACAGAAATAAGTAGCTATAGCCTTACTGACTGTCTTGAAAAAATCCCTGTGTACCATCTTACTAATGCGTGCTAGCCCTAACCCTTACCTTAACTGCTAACGCTAACCATAACTATAGCCACATCACTAGCTCTGACCGTATTACTACCACACATAGATACACACACATACAAACACACACACACACGCACACACACACACACACACACACACACACACACACACACACACACACACACATATACATACATACACACACTGTCAGAATGTTGAAACTTTCAGTATTTCTGAAGTGTTTCAAGATTCTTTCTTAAGAGACTGTAGAATCCACATTCTTCCTTTCACCAGATTGCGTTTGGTCTAGTGATGGCATCCTGAAGTATACTCTGTTATGGTTGCCACATGAGCTACATTTCCACAGTTCTCAGTAACGCAACAATTTATAAGTTAATTCATATTTAAGTAATGCAGATGTTCACAATTATATAAGGAACCAATAGGTTCATAGGTTCATAGGTTCATACTAGGCTATCTGCCCTAGGGCATTTATAAGCCTAGCCAGAATGTGTTTGGCTTTCACCACCCATTTTAAATTTATTTTGCTATGCCCTTTTTCGAGGTTAGTATACTGTGCCTCTGTCTAACAGTGACACAGAAGTGATACCCGGGGTAAACCTATGATCCCCCATCAACTCATCAAGATTCCTCTTGAAGAGAGTCAATGAGGGACTCTGCCTAACCTGGACTGGGATTTTATTCCAGAGTGAAGGGAGCCTCTGGGTTATGAATCTGTCCCTCCAGCATGTCCTATTTATTTCAGTGCTGAGGTTCAAGTCTCTCGAGCGCGTAGCTCGATGGGATTTGGATTTTCTGAGGTGCAGCATGTCCATTAATTCCGGGTTGGACATGGCTTTATACGTCAGGCACAGATCGCCTCTGAACAGGCGGTATGCCACTGAGTAGAGCTGGAGTTTCTTTAACCGGGCAGCATATGGCATCTGTTTGAGCCCTTTGATCCTCTTGGTGAGGTACTTTTGGGGGCTTTCCAGTTGCTGCAGGTGTCTGGTAAGGTACATCCCAAAAGGGCATTGTACTCAATTATGGGCCTGATGAGGGATGAGTAAAGAGGACGATGACCTCCCTGATCTAGATGTGAATCCCTTCATGATTAGGTGGGCTATATAAAATGTTTTTCTAACCACTTTGGCCACGTGGTTGTCAAATGAGAGATTGCTATCAACTTGGGTCCCCAGGTCCCTAATTACTTCTTCTGTACTTAATGGATTACCACCTATGTGGTAATTTGTGGGCACTTTGTTTTTGCCAAAGGGGATGACTATACACTTTTTGGCATTTAGCTTGAGGCCATGTCTCTGGCACCAGTTGTCTGTTTCTATGAGGCCCTTTTGGAGGATGCTTGTGTCGGCTGGAGAGTCGATTATGGCGCACAGTTTGCAGTCATCTGCGAACTTGGTCAGCCACAGTCCTCCGAGAAATATATACCGAACAAGAGAGGTCCCAGGACTGAGCCTTGTGGGACACCACTTGTAACTGGTTTGGTGTCTGACATGGCTCCAGCAATTCTAACCATGTGGGTTCTGTCCTTGAGCCAGTTTGCAATCCATCTAGTGACATAGGGGTTTATATTTAAGCTGGTGAGCTTATCTATAATGCCCGAGTGGGGTATTGTATCGAAGGCTTTTACGAGGTCCAGGTAGGCTGTGTGGACCACCTTCCCCTCGTCAATGGCCTTGGTGACTGTTTCAAAGAAATCAACCAGGTTTAAGAGGCAGGATCTGCCCTTAACAAAGCCGAACTGGGTAGGATCCAGTGTTTGTAGGTCCCCAATATCTTTATTTATGAGGTCCATGATGATCCTTTCCATAGCTTTGCAGACCAAGCTAGTCAGGCTTATGGGGCGATAGTTTCCAGGATCCGTTGAGGCACCACCTTTATGGAGAGGGACCACTGTTGCTGTACGCCACTCTTTGGGCACATATCCTGTAGTAAGGCTGAGATTGAACAGTAGTTTTATGTTTGGGTTTAGCTCTTCTTGGAGTTTATGTAGGACACAGCCCGGGACACCATCTGGTCCCATTGATGCTGTGTTTTTTGCTTTGGAGAGGGCGGCTCTTACCTGAGCATCTGAGATGTCAGGGGGGCAGCACTCTGCTGGGATACATATTTGCCCTTTTGGTGGGGGGGGGGAGAAGTTTGCGCTGAACCTGTCAGCTAGGATGTTGGCAATGTCTGTGGGTTCGGTGTATTTTTTGTCATTTTGGACTAATTCTGAGCATATCTGGGAATTACCACTCAGGTTCCTAACATAACTAAAGAAAGCCTTGTGATTATCCTTAGTGTCCTGTGCAATTTTTCTCTCGAAGCTGGCCTTAGACAATTTTATGTGTGCCCGTAGTTTTTTGCTAATACTGATCAGTGATGCCTTCCCTTTTTGGGATTTTGCTCTATCATTTAGTAGCTTCCTCCTGCTATTGTATAGTTTGTTTATGGCTGGGGTCCACCAGACAGGACATCTGCCTTTGGAGGATTGGGTCTTGGTTTTATTTGGGATCGCATGATCCATGCATTCCTGAAGGTGTTCATAGAATGCGTTTATAAAGGATTCTGCGGTCTGGGCCGTATTTTCCACAGGCCCGGGGGCTTTGAAGGATTCCACCTCAGTTTTGAGGAGTGTGAAATTTGCTTTAGAGAAGTTTTTCACTGTGTTTTTTTGGGCAGGGGGTGGGGTCGGGATGTGAATATCCAGTGAGATTAGTTTATGGTCTGATCTTACCAGTGAGGGATACACTTCTGGTCTGGAGCATAGATGATCAGGTCCAGTATGTTTTCCCCTCTTGTGGGAGTGGTAACAAGTTGTTCCATAGCATTTGAGTTTATAAATTCTAAGAACCTTTGGGCTAGGGTGTTGGAGCTAGAGTAATGCTCCCAGTCTATGTTTGGGTAGTTGAAGTCGCCTAATATAATGGTGTTTGGAGAGACCTTCATATTTTCCAGTGTTCTCAGGAAGGCCGAGTGGGGTTCCTGGGTTTGGGAGGGTGGTCTGTAGCAGGCTATAAACTGGAAGGCAGTTTTACCCACTGTTAGTTGCACATGGATAGTCTCTGATGCTTCGTGCTTTGCCAGCCACCTGGAGGTGTGGGTATCTTTGATGAATATCGATACTCCCCCTCCTTTTGTGGTTCAGTCCAAGTTTTGGGGCCGAAAAGCATGGTATGAGGTATAACCTGGTAGTGCTGGGGTGCTCTCCGGAGCCCTGAACCAGGTTTCTGTTACTGCACAGATATCGATATTCTCCATGCTAAGGAGAGTTTCGAGTGCATGCATCTTGAGGTTTAGACTTCTGGCGTTGAGTAGCATTACTCTTAGTTTCTTATCCCTTGTGATACCTATGGAGGTGGGTTTGTCTTTTGAGCCTTGCCTAAAAAAGGCACTATGGGGGTAGCAAGAGCCTTTGCCAATATCCGAAAGCCCAGGGGTGACAGGTGCAAGCCGTCCCTAGCGAAGCATCGTGGCTTGTCGAGCATATCATCCCAAGCTGACAGGCATTGGATCCCCTTTGAATGACACCAGTACTTAAGCCAATTGTTGAAATTGATCATCTTGTCTTCATATTGTGGCATCATTCTTGGTGAGGGTAAGATGCTACTCAAGGTCAGGGTCATACCGGCCTGGGCTACATGCTCAGAGAGCTCCTTTATGTCTCTTTTCATGTAGTCCAGGGAGGTACGTCTCAGGTCATTCACACCAGCATGGACAATGACTGAGTTATATTTGTACTTGCCTTGGAGTGACCTGAGTGCTTGTGTTATGTGGCGGATCCTAGCACCCGACAGGCTGCTCACCGTGACCCTCTCCTTGTTCAGCCTGGTGAGCGGGATGTCAGTGTGCCTGACGATAGAGTCACCAATTACAAGTGTATCAGGTGTGTTGTTTAGTCTTAAGGGCTGTGACTGTTTGGCACACTGGCTTTGTGAGATATGTGTTGCACGTGTTTTGTTTTGGGGTAGCGGCTGCTTGGGTGTCTGCTTTGGAGGTCTCTGCTGCTTGGCAGATCTTTATTTAGAGCCGAGTATGTTTTGTGTGATTATGTGTTTGGTTTGCTGTCGTGGTAGGTCTATGTGAGACTGGAATTGTAGTGAGTGTGGTTTCCTTCTCCTCCTGACTGGTTATGCCAGTACTGAGTTGAGAGAGCTTAGCCTCCAGTTTGGCTATATGGTTGCATCTCTCACATGTGTTGGAATTTGTTGGGAGGAGGAGAGGGTTGTCTGTGTACATGAGGCAGTTGTAACATTGCCTCAAGATTCCCAGATTCACCAGCTGGACCAGAGAGGAGATTGACAACTGACCTTTGGACATGCTAGAATAATATTGGGAATTCCTTAATAATTGAAAACCAGGGCCAGTGGAGAGTGAGGGTGTAGTGCTTTTAATTTTTAGTGCTGACTTATATAATTGTTTTAGTGAGCAAGTGCCAGGTAACTTAAGTGCAATGTGTTACAGGTAACTTAAATGCAAAAATGACAAACAGTAACTTTCTTTCAAGTGAAACAAGGAAATAAGTACAGTAAGCAATGCAGATATCACTAGTGATCCACAGAAGCGCTGAAAAGCCGCGTATTAGGTGGAATTAGCGTTCCAGGGAAATAACAAGCAAACAAACAACAAGCATATAAACAAAGCTAGATTCAGCAGGCCTGGATCTAGTCTATGCTACAGCAAACAAGGTGTACCAATTTCAGTAAGATACAGTTCAAATATTCAGGCACTATAAACCTTTAACCAGAAATTCCCAGCTCAGAAGGGCAGAGTCCAGCCTCTTCTCCCACAAGAGTGCAGACCACAAACCTTCTTAATGTAAAATACCTGGCCTGAAGCCCAAGTGCTTAAACCCCAGAACTAATGCACTTAAAGAATAACAGACACTGGGCTCTCAATCAGCAGTTCCCAACTTAGAAGGATGAAAGCTACCTGTCCTGCCACCACAGTGCATGCCACAAACCTTCCTAATGTAAAACAACTGGTCTGAAGCCCAAGTGCTTAATCCAAAAGACTTAGAATGATAGCTACACTTTAATCAAGTTACTACCAAGCAGTAATAAATACAATTGAATACTTTAGAGAATGCCTGGATTAGTGCTCAAGTTACACAAACAAAGCTAGATCCAGCAGGCCCGAATCCAGTCTATGCCACAGCAAACAAGGCGCACCAACTTCAGTAAGAAGCAGTTCAGATATGCATGCACTATAAGCCTTCAACCAGAAATTCCCAGCTCAGAAGGGCAGAGTCCAGCCTCTCCTCCCACAAGAGTGCAGACCACGAACCCTCTTAATGTAAAATAACTGGCCTGAAAGCCCAAGTGCTTAAACCAGAATTAATACACTTTTAGAATAACAGACACTGAGCCCTCAGTCAGCAGTTCCCAACCTAGAAAGATGTAAGCTACCTGTTCTGCCACTACAGTGCAGACCACAAACCCTCTCAGTGCAAAACAACTGGTCCAAAGCCCAAGTGTTTAAACCAAAAGGCTTAGAATGAGTTACACCAAGCAGTAATAAATACAATTGAGTACTTTTAAGATGATGCAAAAGTAAAAGTAGGTAGAAACACAAGTACAGTAAAAGCAGATGAAATTTTTTTTTTTTTTTTTTCTGAACAAGTGCTGAGATCAAAGAAACAGATTTGAGTGCTGAAACTAGAAAACTGGCTAGTTATAAGAAAAAAAACTAAGCTAGAAGGCTTCCCTCCAACACAGAAGGGCTTGGGGGCTCAGAAGCCTACAAATAGTCTATACCACTTAACAGGAAAGGCAGGAAACAAGCTTAAATTTTTTTTTTTCTGTTTCCCAGATGCTCTCTTTGTACACAGTAGGAGTGCCTGAAATCAGAATATGATCTCACTGCACTCAGTTGAGTGAGCAAATGAGATGGGCCCAGAAGGAGTATCCAAACACAAATTTACAAGAGGGGCGGCAGTTGCAAGGCCACTAAGATTAACACCAAAACAAAAACAGAGAGGGTGGGTGGGACTAACTGAAGAGCAGAGTCAAAACTTCCAGTTCAGTTAATATTCCTTCCACACAGTTAAAATCAATTTAAATACTGTATTTTTTTGAAAAAAAAAGAGCAGATAAAGGTACTTAAATTCTCTTATACGTTCAGTTGAATACAGCAAGTCCTTAGCCGGCCAAAGCTGAGGTTTTTAAGCAGAAAATTAGTCTTTGCCAGTGTGGCACCTTAACAGGTCTTATGAGCTTGACTACTTTACAGTCATAGACAGTAATGAAAACATAGTGGGTATTTCAGACCCACAAATCAATATATCAGTATCTTCAGGGAGTATAGGAGAGCACTTATTCATATTCACCAATCAGTACATCAGTAACAACAGAAAGTATAGGGGAGTCACATACTGGAACAATTCTTCAACTCACAAACAGCTTGACTAATAGGTAGCTGGCTCAGTTCCAAGTGCAGACCCTGCATGTCCAGTGGCATTAACCTTTTTCACCTCTCAAACAAAAAAGTGTAAACTCAGATCCACAGAGCACTCTTACTTAATTCTGGCTTCCAAAATACAAGAATACATTCCTACAGATATAAAGTGCATGCATTCCTGCCTAAAATTCTATGGCATAAATGGTTTGGAACAGTCAGCTTGTTGGATTTGAAAAAAACAGTATTTAAGAAATATGGATGTCATCGGAAAAATTACAGTAGATCTGAATGAAAGGTAGAACTTTTTTTTCATTTAATATGGCCATCTTGGCATTACCATATTTCTACCATTTGCATTTCATTATTTTACTTTTAACAAATCAAGTAACTTTTCTTTGGTTATTACTAGTCAAGGAACAATGGATGTCACTTACAAGTAATGATCTAACAGATTCTCCTTGCATTATTTTAGGTTGTTGTTGTTGTGTCTTTCGGCTTTTCCCAGTTCGGGGTCGCCACAGTGGAACTCCGGTCTGCTAATGATTGGCAGTAGATTTTTTATGTGCCGAGTTGCCAGCCCTGACACACAACCTTCAACGAAGGTACGCCCATTCACGCATGTCTCCACATAGAAGACGCTCTAGCTGAGAATCAAACAGGACAGCATCTAATTGTGAGGCGACAATGCTACCGCAGCACCACCCCCGCAGTATCCTTGCATTATTTTAGGTATGCTCTTAATAAGTCATGTGGTATGTGCACTGGCTTCTCAGACGTATGCACAATGATTAGGCCAAATCTCTATAATGAAACTGTGTAAGTACAAAGGTGCTTTATGTAGTGGCTTATGACTGGAGTGGCTTGTGGTCAGTTTTAACACAGATGAGTCTAAAGTAGATGTAGTGATAAAAGTTGCCACATTTATAGACAACAGCCTTCTCTATTTTAGCATATCATGTGCTGGAGTCTCAGTGTTCTGGAAATGCAGATATTTTTGGGTAGAAATTTTTCTAATTGTTTGATAGGTTTAGTTACATCCCAAAGGGGGACATTGTACTCAATAACTCTCCTGATTGATGTTGAGTATAAATGATTGATTACCTCTTTAGGCCTTGATCATCTTCCTTTGGAAATTAGCTTAGATAAAAGGATTTACTGAAAACCATTTTCACATGATGATCAAAAGAGAATAGCTGTCAACCCAAACACCTAAGTGTCTATAACTACATTTTCCTTTTGTAGAGGTGTGTTATCCATACAGTATGATGAGGGAATGGGTTGTCTACTAAAAACTGATGATACGTTACTTTTTTAGCATTAAGTTTGATCACAGTTTTAGTACACTAAGAGTTTAAAAGGGAGAGTTTGTTCCGCAGTTTGCAGTCATTCTTAGCTCGCTGCTGGGAGATGTTAAGTAGAAAATACCAAAAAGAAGAGGTGCTACCACCAAGCCCCGTGGGAAGCCAATGGTCGCTTTCATACTTTCTGATGAGGCACCTGCAACTCACACTGTGTGGGTTCTCTTTCCACTAGTTGACTATCCCTCTTACCACACATGGGTCGAATTTTAAAACATTTAGCTTTAGTAAGATACTGGCATGGGGAATGGCATTGAAGGCTGTGGCCAGATGAAGATATACTGATTTCTCTGCAGATGTATGAAATTCGTTTGTGTTAGTCATTAGCCATCAGTCATTGCCTTCACTGATCTGTGAATGGTCTGCTTTACAAGCACACAAGAGATCACCTTTGTTGCTCTGTGAATCATTAACTACTCTGGCATACAAGCGATCATTTTGACTGGCTGCATATTTCATGAAGTGTGTTGCAAATGTAATTCTATTCCCTGTATTTAGTTTATCATGCCCAGCTACTCAAGAACCATTCTAATATATTTGATGACTATACTGGCACAGTTTGACATAAAAGATTATAGGTTTTGTTTTTATAAATGCAATACAGCTTTCTGATCCCAGTGTTTATTCCAAGAATAAATCAGTAGTGTGGCTGTAGATTCTATTACAGTCTCTTTCATGCCCAGTTTTTTTGAATACATCCTTACTTAGCATGTCACAATTTGCTGTAGTATCAATCTTAAATCTATTTATAGTCATTTCAGTGCACTGAATTTTAGAATGACATCACTGGTGAATGGCTGGCTGTCCATTATGAATAAACATGATATGCAACACATACACACACCAGTTACATTTGCATTAGCTTGGAACTGCTTGTATTAATGACTATACAGAAAGGTAGTTTTATTTGCACCAATCTGTTATAGAACTCTTCTGTAATCTACTGTCATTCTCTTAACACTTGCATACATTAGAAAGAAGTTATTACTCAGTCCACAAATTCCACATTCTCTATATACAACAGGATATGGCCTCTTGTCATGCATATAACTGGACTTTGAAGAACAAGGAAGCTGTTCAGTTGAATGCTTCCAATTTTTAACTGCATTACCGTGACCAAGTAAAGTGCTAGACCCAAAGAGACCTTTTTCTGATATGTGCGTTGATGAGTTTTTTTACATCATACAGTATCTCAACAAATTTAGTCTGTTTATTTTAACGAACTTTTGCTTCATCTTAATTTTATTTATTTTTTTATTTTATTTATTTGCAGTTTGTTAACTGGGAAAGTCCATTGGCCCAAAATGAGCCAGTTTTCAATGGAGGCCTGGGGAGAAAAGCTCCACATACAGTTATTACAAAGCTAATATCAACAAAGTTAAGAACAATACAATTTTCAAAAGTACTAAAAACACAGTACATCACACACGTATACATCCTCAACAATCTCCTTCATTTGAGTGCTAATTAATTCTTTGGCTGTACACACATTCACAGTTTTTTCAAATGAATGTTTACTTCTCACTTTGCCACTTTTTTATAACACAGACATTTCTGTCTTAGAATGTAAACATTAAATGATGAAACTCTGCAGATAGTTTTTAGGTCTGCGTCTGAGTTCACTGACAAGTGCATCAGCACTCTGCTCTGGCCCTTCATTTCCAGTGAAAAACAAGCGACAGATATTTTGCAAGATTTTTGTAGGATCACTTTTTTGCTTACATTTGTTTTAAATAACAGCCAAATCAGTCTGCTGCTCTTTAGTAATATTAAATGTATCAAATACCCTAATGACATAATCTCCAGCAAAGTAAAGAAAAGTAGTGACTTGCATTTCCATGATTTTTTGCGATATTCCACTTGAAATACTAAAAAGACTTGAGTTTTTGCAAGCAATGCTTCCAGCCTTCTGCCAAATTGCCCTGCAGTACCAGAGTTGCTGGTGGTGAAAATGGAAGAATAAATTCAATGACAAACTCAGAAGCATGGCTAAGGCAGAGTTCAGTGGGCAGCTGCCCCAGGTACAAGGTGTCAGGGGGTGTGATTGGCAAATACCAGTCAGATGGTAGAGCAATGGTGATACTCAGGACTGAAGCTCTACTGCATCAGTACTCCATTTGTGGCATTTAGAAAGTAGCAAGAAACTTGTTACATTTGAGGCTAGTGATTTACTGCAGTTATTTAGAAAAAAAGCATTTTGTTTTGCTCCAGAGCTCTGAGGAGATGACCCTTTTTCCTCAACTTAGAGGACTAAAGGGAAAGGATCATTGTTTTCGCTCCTCAAGGGGATGTCAAACAGACTGGGCAGCTACACCTACTGCAACCCATCTAGCTATGACTTTGACCAAACTGATAAAGTGTATACAAAAGAAGATGGCGGCTGATTGGTGTTTTATGAAAGGATCTAAACTAAACTTTTCTGTTACAAGTAAAGTAAATGGCCAGTTAATCTGAGTGTTTTTTATTTCTATTATTTGCTCAGTTGACACCTGTTTTCCTTAATTTGGGTTGGTTTCGCAGTGCATTGACAGAGTGTCATATATGGTCCTTGCAAAGACGCAGGTACTCATGTCACCATCAGGGAAAGGATTAGATCAAAAATAATGCTGTCATTGCTAGGATGCATAAACTCTACAATGATTGCCCAGATTATAGTGCCCCATCCCCAACCCCATACAGCTCTCAACCTAGGGATCTGGTACACTACCCACCCTTGGGAAATTAAAATTTGTCAAGTCTGATTAGGAAGGACTTGATGGTTAGCAGGTGAAGAGGGGAAAAAGATATAGAAAAAAAGGGGGAAAACATTTTGTTTTCAAGAATGCAGTTCATAATTTCCATATCACTAGAATCAACCTCCAAAAGTGTCTATTCCAATATTTTGCTTGTGACTATCCATCTCTTGCGAAATGGATGTAAATGTTCCCTTCTCCAGTTTCAAGTACTGGTTCCTCCCAAGATTTGTTAAAAATTGTAGTCAGTGGTGTCACTAAGTCATCTTTATTTCTTTCAGAATGCTGGGGGGAATTCCATTAGGTCATACAATTTTATTCACCTTTACATTTAAGAAATCATTCAGAATCCATTTCTCCATGAATGGATGGGTGTCATCTCCCCATATCGATACAGATTGCAGCTGTTTGGTTTATATACCTTCTTTTGTGAACACCGAACGATGCACAAAAATAATTCAAAGTACTCTTTCTGTTTGTATAGAATATAGTACAGTAGATGTCACCAGCGAGCTGCAAGCCAAGGTATTTACTTCTATTTTATTAGAAAGCATCAACTCCAAGATGTGTGCTTATACATGTATGTGTTTGTGTGTGTGTGTGTGTGTGTGTGTGTGTGTGTGTGTGTGTGTGTGTGTGTGTGCATGCATACATATTTGTGTATTTGGGGGGAGTGCACTTAAATAACCATGGTATTTTGCGGTTTTGTTTTAACTTTAAAACTGTACAGGAGTGCAAAAATGTCTGTGAGATGCATATTAAAATAACTGAGATTTTTTTTTATTACTGACAGGAAATACTGACCCTTTTGCAAACATTTTGCCATTACTCAGTGAGTACCAGTGCCATTTTACTTGTAGTTTATTCAACATCATCAACCCCTTTTTTTTCCCATTTTCTACACGGGGTCGGGGTGTCGTGTCACTTGCTGACATCTGTCCATATTAAATGCCACTCTCCTACCTTCTTTGACAGTCATGCTTGAATATCGCAGGTCTTTTCTCACACAGTTCATCCACCTCTTTGCTGGACACCCTCATTTTCTCTTGCTGTCTTCCTGAATGTCCCAGATCTTCTTCACCAGGTTGTGTTCTGCTTTCCTGTATATGTGCTCAAGCCACAGTAATCTGTTCTTGTTGACCTTTTCTGCTACTGGAGCTACTTTGGCTTCTGGTCTTATGTCCTCATTTTTTTGTCTGTCCCATGGTGTGCATCCTACCACCCATATCAGGCAGTTCATCTCCATCACCTCTAGTTTCCTCATCTGCTCTGCCTTTACTGCCCAGGTTTCTGTACCATACAGTAGTACTGGTCACACCACTGTTTTGTACACCTTACTTTTCAGCTTCTTTAGCTTTCTTCTTTCATACACTATCCCTGACACTCTGTGATTTTAGTTTTGACTTCCTCATTCAGACCTCCACTCCTTCGCAGATACTTGAACCTAGTATCCTGTTCCACTACTTTTCTTTCTATCTCAGTTATCATCTTCTTCTGATTCCCCCATTTTCTGCCATTACAACTGTCTTATTTGTACCACGTGCCTTCAGTTTTGCATTCCATTCCCCTACCCTTTGCTTAAGTTCTTGCTCAGAATCTGCCACATCGTCTGCATACAGCAACTTTGTTGATCTGTCCCCTCCAACCTGTTTGGTAATGTAGTCCATCACTAGTACAAACAGCAGTGTCCTCAGAGCTGAACCCTGATGCACACCCACTCCCACTGGGAACATCTCTTTAAGACTGAACGCTATTTGTACTTGAATCATTGGGTCCTTGTACATAGTGTGCAGTAGTTCTAACAATGTTACTGGGACTTGAACTAGCCCAGGACTACACAAATCAGCTTTCATGGGACTTTGTCATATGTCTTCTCTAAGTCAAGGAATGCCCAGCTGGAATCTTTCCTAATTTCTAGTGTCTTCCCAAGTATCTGGCTCATTGCAAATATCATGTCGATTGTGCTGCTTCCTGATCTCAATCCAAACCGCTCATTTCCCATCATACTTTCTGCTACTCTGCATACTCGTTTTCAGTCACCCTCTCCAGAACCTTCATGCAGTGTGACAGGGTTTGATACCTCTGTACTGCCCACAGCTGTGATATCCTCTTTGGTCTTGAACACTGGCACTAATATGCTTATTCTCCAGTCATTTGGAATATGCCTTTCTCTCCACACTGCTATAACTACCCTCAGCAGCCATTTCTCCCCTATCTCAGCCAACATCTTTATCATATCTGCTGTGACCAGATCTGAGTCTGCTGCTTTCCCTGATTTCATTTTCCTTATTCCTGTTAGTTCTATGCCAGGCTCCTCCTCTTTTGTCACTGTAGGCTGTGTCTGGTGCAGTACAGCTTCTGTGGAGTTTTCTTCATTCAGAAGCTGATGGACGTACTCCTTCCATCTGCCTTTGCCATTCTGTTGACTGGTGAGCAGGCTGATATTGGCATCCATTATGAAGGATGTCTGAATATTACTCTTTATTATCACTCATTTTTGAAGCATGTAATCTTTCAATACTTCCCCAACATTATCTTATGAAGTGGAAGTCCAGCATTTTGTACTGGGGTTATTAGAGTGCCATCCATTTTAAGAAGGCTGGCTTCTTCAAAATAACATTTCTGTTCCAAAAATGAAAAAAAAAGTGAATTTGCAGAATAACTGAGCTTTAAATGAATGGTTATGCTTATGTAAATTGATGTAAATGTATCACAAAGTTATATATTGTTTTCATAGGTTCATAGGTAAGTACTAGGCTATCTGCCCAAGGGCATTTATAAGCCTAGTCAGAGTGTGTTGACTTTTGCCACCCCCTTAGATTAGTTGCCTGCACCTCTGTCCAGCAGAGCCATTGCAGTGATCCCCGGGGTAAATTTTCTGTTTCCCATCCACCCGTCAAGGTTTCTCTTGAAGAGTGCTAGTGAGGGGCACTGCCTGATGAATATTGGAATTTTGTTCCAAAGCATTGGAAGTCTCTGAGTCAGGAATCTATCCCTCCAGCACGTCCTATTTAACGTTATTGTAAGGCTTATATCCCTAGAGCGTGTGGCTCTCAGGGATTGTTTTTTTTTAGGTGGAGCATATCCATCAATTCTGGGTTGGACATGACCTTGTATGTCAGGCAGAGATCATCTCTGAGTAAGCGGTATGCAACCGAGTACAACTGGAGTTTCTTTAGTTGGGCTGCATAGGTCATCTGTTTGAGACCAGTAATCCTCTTGGTGAGTTACTTCTGTGGTCTTTCCAGCTGTTGAAGGTGTCTTGTAAGGTACATCCCAAATGGGGCATTGTATTATATAATGGGTCTAATAAGTGATGAGTAGAGAGGCACAATAACCTCCTTTGATCTGGATGTGAACCCTTTTGAGATGAGGTGGGCCACATAGAAGGATTTTCTAACCACGTTGGCAATATGATTATCAAAGGAGAGATTGCTATCTACTTGGGTCCCCAGATCCCTTATTACTTTTTCTGTATTTAGGGGACTACCACCTATGTGGTAGTTCACGGGTACTTTGTTTTTTCCAAAGGGGATGACTATGTACTTTTTGGCATTCAGCTTGATGCCATGATTTTGACACCAGGTATCCGTCTCAGTGAGACCATTCTGGAGAGTGTCTGTATCAGCCGGAGAATCAATTATGGCCCCTAGTTTGCAGTCGTCTGCAAATTTGGTCATCCGAAGTCCTCCTGTGCTTGCCTGCACCTCTGAGAATTATATACCGAACAGGAGGGATACTAGGACTGAGCCCTGGGGGACACCACTTGTAACCAGTTTAGAGTTGGACCTAGAGTCTGCAACTCTCACCGTGTGGGTTCTGTCCATGAGCCAATTTGCAACCCATCTCATGGTGTAGGGGTTAATGTTCAGGTTGGTGAGGTTGTCTATAATACCAGAATGGGGAATGGTGTTGAAAGCCTTTGCGAGGTCTAGATAGGCTGTGTGGACCTCCTTACCCTCGTCTAATGCCTTGGTAACTGTCTTGAAGGAGTCCACCAGGTTTAGGAGGCATGATCTGCCCTTAACAAAGCCAAACTGGGTGGGGTCCAAAGTTTGGAGGTTCCCAATGTCTCTGTTAATGAGTTCCATGATGATGCATTCCATAGCCTTGCAGACCAGGCTAGTCAGGCTTATAGGGCAATAGTTCCCGGGGTCTGTTGTGGCACCACCTTTGTGGAGTGGGATAACTGTTGCTGTGTGCCACTCTGTGGGTACGTAGCCTGTAGAGTGGCTGAGTTTGAATAGTGTGTTTAGGTGGGGGGGGGGTTAGTTCATTTTGGAGCTCTTGTAGGATGCAGCCTGGGACACCGTCCGGTCCCATTGAGGTTGTGTTTTTGGCTTTGGATAGGGCTGTTTTAACCTGTGTGTCAGTGATTGTCCGGGCCTTACATTCTTCTGGTATGGTTATGTGCCCTTTAGGGGGTGAGAGGGGTGTGAGGTTTGCACTAAACCTGTCTGCCAAAATTTTGGCAATATCAGTTGGTTCAGTGTATTTTGTGCCATTCTGCACCAACTCAGAGCAGATCTGAGAATTTCCACTTAGGTTCTTGACATAGCTAAAGAAGGCTTTGTGGTTATCTTTGGAGTCCTTGGCAATTTTCTTTCGAAGCTAGCCTTGGATGATTTAATGAGGGATCGTAGTTTCTTGCTGATACTGATCAGGGATGTCTTTCCTTCCAGGGATTTTGCTCTTATCTGCACTAGTTTCCTCCTTCTATTGTAGAGCCTGTTTATGGCAGGGGTCCACTAGACTGGTTTACTTTTCTTGGAGGAGTGAATCTTGGTTTTACTTGGGATAGCATGATCCATGCATTCCTGCAGATGGTCATAGAGTGCCTTTATATAGGTTTCAGCAGCTTGGACAGCATTGTCCAATGACGTGGGGGCTGTGAACCTTTCCACCTTGGTCTTAAGTAACTTGAAGTTTGCTTTTGAATACTTTTTCATGGTGGTTTCCTTGATTGGGGTTGGGGGCGGAATGTGGATATCCAGAGTGATTAGTCTATGGTCTGATCTAACCAGCGAGGGGTTGGCATCAGATGTGGAACACCGGTTGCCCTTGTTGGTGATGACTAGGTCCAATATGTTGTTCCCTCTTGTGGGGGTGTTGATGAGCTAATCCAGGGCATTCGAGTTTATAAATTCCAGGAAGCGTTGGGCAAGGGGGTTAGTACTTGAGTAGTTCTCCCAGTTAATGTTTGGGTAGTTGAAATCACCCAGTATTAGGGTGTTTGGTAGGACCTTCTTATTTCCCAGTGTCTCCAGAAATGCGGAATGGGGGTCCTGGGTCAAGGTGGGTGATCTGTAGCAAACTACAATTTGGATTGCAGTTTTGCCCTTTGTTAGTTGCACTTGGATGATCTCTGATGCATCGTGCTGCACCACTAACCTGGAAGTGTGAGTATCCTTGATGAAAATGGATACACCCCCGCCTTTTGTGTTTCGGTCCGGGTTCTGTGGCCGAAAGGTATGGTATGAGTTATAGCCTGGTAGTGCTGGAGTGCTCTCTGGAGCCTTAAACCAGGTTTCTGTTACTGCACAGATATCAATGCTCTCCATACTGAGGAGTGCCTCGAGTGCGTGCATTTTGAGGTTTAGACTTCTGGCGTTGAGTAGCATTACCCTCAGTTTTTGGTTTCTTGTGCTATTTACGGTGGTGGGTTTGTCTTTTGAGCCTTGCCTAAAAAAGGCACTATGGGGGCGGCAAGAGCCTTTGCCAGTATTTGAAAGCCTAAGGGTGACCGGTGCAAGCCATCTCTTGCGAAGCAACGTGGCTTGTTGAGCATGTCATCCCAGGCAGACAGATACTGGATCCCCTTTGAATGTACACCAAAAACTTAGCCAATTGTTGAAATTGATAATTTTTTCTTTATACTGTGGCATCATTCGTGGTGAGGGCAGGATGCTACTCAGGGTCATACCTGCCTGGGCTACATGATCAGAGAGCTCTTCCGTGTCTCTTTTCATGTAGTCCAGGGAGGTACGTCTCAGGTTTTCTTCTCTAAGGAAATGTGTAATGTGAAGAGACATTCTTTTGGTCTCTCCTGGCCCATTTAGTTATTAAGCTCCATTCTTTGTTACCTACCATCCAGCCACCAACTAAATGGACTGGCAATTGATTTATTTTTGCAGCCCCATTTTGGGAGGAATCAGCATGTAGGGTCAAGTCAGATGTTTAGTGGTTTTCAGCTTTATTTTAAGCCATTTTCTTGGATGTGGTGAAGCAGAATCATCTGCCAAGAAAAAAAAAAGTATAACATTACCACATGGTCTGACAAGAGAGGGGAGAATGTTCTTTTAGTGGTTCATAAAAAGTAGAGCAATTTGGCAGCATGATAACCCTTCTTACTGTATTAGCATATATGAGAAAGTTTAGCCAAAGGTCCTGGTCTTGGTCTAGAACCAACAAACTTTTATTCTTCCAATAGATTCATAGGTTCATAAGCTGATACTAGGCTGTCTGCCCTAGGGCATTTGTAAGCCTAGCCAGAGTGTGTTTGGCTTTCGCCACCCTTTTAGATTAGTTGACTGTGCCTCTGTATAGTAGGTCACAGAAGGTAGCCCTTTTAAGGTTAGTTTACTGTACCTCTGTCAAGCAGGGACACAGAAGAGATCCCAGGGGTAAACTTACGATCTCCCATCCACTCGTCAAGATTTCTCTTGAAGAGGGTCAGTGAGGGGCTCTGCCTAACATGGATTGGGATTTTGTTCCAGAGTGAGGTGAGCCTCTGGGATATGAATCTGTCCCTCCAGCATGTCCTATTTATTTCTGTGCTGAGGTTCAAGTCCCTGGAGCGTTTAGCTCTAAGGGATTTGGATTTCCTGAGGTGAAGCATGTCCATTAATTCTGGGTTCGACATGGCTTTATACGTCAGACACAGATAGCAGGCAGTATGCAACTGAGTAGAGCTGGAGTTTCTTTAGTCGAGTGCATAGGGCATCTGTTTGAGCCCCTTGATCCTCTTGGTGAGATACTTTTGGGGTCTTTCCAGTTTCTGCAGGTGTTAGGTAAGGTACATCCCAAATGGGGCACAGTACTCAATTATGGGCCTGATAAGTGATGAGTAGAGGGGCACAATGACATCTCTTGATCAAGATGTGAACCCTTTTGTGATAAGGTGGGCTATATAGAAGGTCTTTCTAACCACTTTGGCAATGTGATTGTTAAAGGAGAGATTGCTATCTACTTGGGTCCCCAAGTCCCTAATTACTTCTTCTGTACTTAATGGATTACCACCTATGTGGTAATTTGTGGGCACTTTGTTTTTCCCAAAGGGGATGACTATGCACTTTTTGGCATTTAGCTTTAGACTATGGCTCTGGCACCAGTTATCCATCTCTGTGAGACCCTTTTGGAGGATACTTGTGTCAGCCAGAGAGTCAATTACGGCACCCAGTTTGCAGTCATCTGTGAACTTGGTCAGCCATAGTCCACCCGTGTTAGCCTGTACCTCGGAGAAATATATACCGAACAAGAGAGGTCCCAGGACTGAGCCTTGTGGGACGCCACTTGTAACTGGTTTAGAGTCTGACATGGCACCTGCTATTCTGACCATGTGGGTTCTATCCCTGAGCCAGTTTGCAACCCATCTTGTGACATAGGGGTTGATATTTAAGCTGGTGAGCTTATTTATGATGCCCGAGTGAGGTATTGTGTCGAAGGCTTTTGCGAGGTCCAGGTAGGCTGTGTGGACTGCCTTCCCTTCATCTATGGCTTTGGTAACTGTTTCAAAGAAGTCGACCAGGTTCAAGAGGCAAGATCTGCCCTTAACAAAACCGAATTGGGTAGGATCCAGTGTCTGGAGGTTCCCAATGTCTTTGTTTATGATTTCCTTGATGATACGCTCCATAGCTTTGCAGACCAGGCTAGTCAGGCTTATAGGGCGATAGTTTTCGGGGTCTGTTGTGGCACCACCTTTGTGGAGTGGGACCACTGTTGCTGTACGCCATTCCTTGGGTACATATCCTGTAGTAAGGCTGAGATTGAACAGTGACTTTATATGAGGGTTTAGTTCTTCTTGGAGCAAGACACAGCCTGGGACACCATCTGGTCCCATTGATGCTGTGTTTTTTGCTTTGGAGAGGGCAGCTCTCACCTGTGCATCTGTGATCTCAGGAAGGCTACACTCTGTTGGGATAGACATTTGCTCTTTTGTGGGGGGGGGGGGGGGAGTTTGCACTGAACCTTTCTGCCAGGATGTTGGCAATGTCTGTGGGTTCAGTGTATTTTTTGTCATTTTGCACTAACTCAGAGCATATTTGGGAGTTGCCTCCCAGGTTTCTGACATAACTAAAGAAGGCCTTGTGATTATTTTTAGTGTCTTGTGCAATTTTTCTTTCGAAGCTGGCCTTAGATGATTTTATGAGGGATCGTAGTTTCTTGCTAGTACTGATCAGAGGCGCCTTCCCTTTTTGGGATTTTGCTCTATCATGTAGTAGCTTTCTCCTTCTGTTGTATAGCTTATTTATGGCTGGGGTCCACCAGACAGGTCTCCTGCCTTTGGAGGAGTGAGTCTTGGTTTTATTTGGGATAGCATGTTCCGTGCATTCCTGTAGGTGTCCATAGAATGCTTTTGTAAAGGATTCTGCATTTTGGGTCGTATTTTCCACTGGCCCGAGGGCTTTGAAGGATTCCACCTCGGTTTTGAGAAGTGTGAAGTTTGCTTTTGAGAAGTTCTTCACCGTGGTTTCCTTGGCTAGGGGTGGGGACGGAATATGGATGTCCAGTGAGATTTGTTTATGGTCTGATCTTACCAATGAGGGGTATACCTCTGGTATGGAATATAGAGACCCCATGTTGGTGATGACCAGATCCAATATGTTTTCCCCTCTTGTGGGAGTGGTGACCAGTTGTTCCATAGCATTTGAGTTTATAAATTCTAGGAACCGTTGGGCAAGGGTATTTGGGCTTGAGTAGTTTTCCCAATCAATGTTTGGGTAGTTGAAGTCACCCAATATAATGGTGTTTGGAGAGACCTTCATATTCTCCAGTGTTCTCAGGCACATTTATGTATAGCTAAGTGTTCACAATGTGTTTGAGTGTTCCAAACATTTGCTGTGGCTGAAATTAACATAGGCACTGCCAGTTGGGTGGAAAGCAGCCCTCCACCACCACCACCCCCCAGACAGACAGAGAGACACACACACGTGCATGTAAATTACTGTGCTGCAGTATCAGGGAGATGAGTTACTAATATATTGCTTAAGAAATCACAGTGGTTGATGTAAACAGTATGATTTCTGTCGAATTGGGATATTTTTAAATGCATGAAAAAGAAGTACGAGGGTTCATTATCTGTTTGCAGCCATCACATCCCCAATTCTTTTGAGAGAACTCGATCTAGTCATTCCTGCTTCCAAACAGAATTACCTCCCTTGAGGATGTTGGTGGGCTGACAGATCAGCAAACTCCACTGACTGGGCACTGAAACAAAGCTGAATTTTTGACATATCTTTGTGGGACACTGTTTATGCTAAAATACACATATCCTTTTCAGTACATGAAAAACAAGCAAGTCTGACTGGCGCTTACTTTATCCTGTTTCCATAACAGAAACCTGAAACAGCAGTACCCACTTCCCACAGCAACAGTGTGTCAGACTCTTGGTTGGCTAAACTTGTACAGTGTGGTTATCATAACCAGCTCTTCCAAGGATCCTGTTGTAAGTCTACAAATGAGAGTATCTGTTTCCACATTTATAGTACCCCTAATATTCGTAGGTCTGAAGCACTGTAATGTATATAATGCAGTTGTAATGGTTTATTTATTTAAATGAAGCATTCGGTAGTAGCTTTCACAGGACAAGACATACATCTGCTAATCTGATGAGGTACAGTAACTGATCGAGTACTGTAGGCTATTCAGTGAGTCCGAGAAGTACCTCTCAACCTGTTAGTGCAAGAAATGTTGACAAAGCCTAAATAATTGGGGGGGACAAGGTTCCAAAAATAGGGACAGATTTAAACATTGCTCTTACAAGCTTAAAAAGTTGCTAAAATAACAGGATTTGTGTTAGCACGCATTTTCTGAAAAATATGAAGTTTGAAACTCAAATGTTTGTCATTATGTAGTGACTTCAATACCCTGTGATTTTCCAGAAAACCACAACATTTATGATGAATAGACCAAAAATATAAGGTAAGAATCTGGACATTCTGTGAACATCTGAACATTTGAGAGGTATGTTTCCAGGAGAGGGAGCCCATATTTGCACAACACTAGACCTCAAACACTGCAGTTTGCTGGCATTACAAATGTTGCAGAAGAAGCATTAAGAACTGGGACTAAGGTTACCTTAAGTACACAGTTTTCTTAACATTTTTAGTATGGAATAAGGACTGGACAAACCCAGTATGCTGTAGTACATAATGTTTTCCATTTATACAGCTGCTTTAATGAATACATATGAGTTTGCTGAGATGGAACATGTTTTTCCAAGGCAAACTGGAAGAAAAACATTCTAAACCACAACATCATCAAAAAGAAGAACTTTACTTCACAAGAGATTCTTTTGCTATGGTTTTGATAACAGCACAGGAGGATGGAGATTGCAAAAGTGGTGCATCTCAGCTGTTATGTGTATGGGGTATCAATGTGTGATACATTGTTTTCATTCTAAAAATCACTGACATATTTAAAATGTTGTTATTGTTGGAGTGTTGTGCCATTTTCCTTTAACCTTACGTGCCATCCAGTGTTAAGGGGAATGCTGTCAGATTTCCAGAGCTATATGCACTGATAAATTATGAAAGCACCTGCAGCTGTCTGTTGTGTTTTGCAATGTTCTGCAGCAATTCAGGGCTGATGTCAACATTAGCAAATTTAAGACTTAGCCTCCTTTAAGAATAAATGTTTTTACCCCATGTGCAGATGAATTTTATTTTATATTGCTTCTGACATGTATGAGATACAGTTACAGCATGCAAGGGGAACTGGGAAGAAGTTTTTGGGACTTTTCTTCTAGCCACAGCCACTGTTGTCTGTCTCTGCCCACTGGCTGTCACTTCAAACATCTAAAAGCATAAATCATGCATATGGTTACTCATTTGGAGGCCTCAGTAATTAAGAACATTAGTACACTGGTGCCTAAGACCGCCGGTGTTTCCAGTACAAACATTTATGCCACAATGTTGCACTCCACACCCCACTCCCAAACTAGTTTGCCTTAGTGTAAAAAAGAAGGAAAATAAATACATTTCATGCACAAATACTGACATATGGCCCGACACACACTGTAAAGAGTTACTGTCTGTTCAGCATGCTGTCTGCAGTTCCAAGAAATATCTAATTCTAGCAGTGTATTTTTTTGGCTTTAAAAAGCTTAAAATAGTGCTTTTAAATCATCCAGCCAATTGTCAACTGGTATCACTATAAATTAGTAAAACCATAGTAAATACAGCAAGGTGAATACATAAACGTTTTTTACAGTTTTTGTTTACTAAAATAAGCCCAGTTTAGTAGCTGGAATGCCAAAAGTTTTGAGAAAATAAGCAGATTAGTTAAGAGCTAAAAGCAGGTCACTGTTTGCATGTAGCACTTAGCCTTAAAAGGAATTTGCGCAGAGCCACTTGTTAGAATGTATATGAGAATGATGAAACTGTTTCAGCTTTGTGGTATGAATCTAAAAAGGGAACATCTACCATTTTTTCTGTTGCCTAGACTTTAATACAGAGTCAACATTAGCACCTAGAGAGGACATTTTAATCTCAGTGGGTAAGGGGCAACTTTTCCAGCTTAGTCTTCCTTTTGCATTTTTTCCCTAGCTGCCCCCCACCCCAAACAACATTGTCACTTTATAGTGATATATGAAAACAAACATACGCTGCTGTACCAAGTTACAGTCTGACATCTGTAAACATCGGCATGGATTCATGTTCTCACCAGATCTGCTGTTCAGCCTTCTCATGTTTCTTACTTTATTAAGAGCAGTGGCATTGTTTAACTTCTGCCAGAATAACACCTTTACACAAGGACCACAAAAGCACCTTTAGGATGTTATTGCCTGAAGACATTGACTAGGATTCCTGAATCTGGCAGCAAATGCAGAGGATTAACACTATAATTAAGACTGTGAGGTGTTGTGGTGCAGGGTTTGATTCCCTCAAACTTCATTTGGCTACTGTGTGAACCACTTAACCAGACAGTACTTTGGTACAATTGGGAATTTGGGCTAGGCTCCTCAAGGATCTTCTGGATCGCACACCTAGTAACTACTTATGAAAGTAAGATAGCTTGCACAAGAGTGTATGTATCTTGCAAGCCAAGACAAGTCCAACTACCTCTTCAGTCAGTACTTGCATCCAGTTCTTTGGGAAGCTGTAAGAAGGATTTTATTACATATTGCACTATGCAGGAAGAGTTTGAGAGCTATTCCTAAGCTGTACTCTATAAAACAGTAACATATGACCGCATCATCTGAAGCAAGAGAACACGTCTCAAGGCGCCAAATGAGTTCCTCACAAATGTTACAGGACAGTACACCTAGAATTTTCTGACATCTCTGTCAGGTGTTTGTCAGCATGCTTTGATAACTCTCTTGGTACCTTCCTATGTGCTAAATTGCAGAGCTGTAAAAACTTTGGCTTTGCATGTATATGTAGCATACACACAAAGATAGATAGATAGATAGATAGATAGATAGATAGATAGATAGATAGATAGATAGATAGATAGATAGATACATAGATACATAGATACATAGATGGACAGAGAGATAGATCGATAGACGTACTAAATATACTACTATGCAGTTCTTGCACAAAGTTAACAAGCTGTGTTAGCATTTTGCATTATGACTCACTTATTTATGTACTGTGTAACTTAATGATTCTTTAAGTGAGCTAAGGTCCACAAGAAGATAAACTAACATTTTGGCCAAAACTATTTAAAGAATCACCATATTATGACATTGATTTCAAGCTTTTTAAACTACAGTAAAGCTACATACCTACTGCTTTAGTTTGTGGTCTGGCTTTGTGGACTAGAAATATATTATGGTTGATGCAGGTGAGAAGTAAAAACTGGTTCAAATGACACTGATATATTAGAGGCTGGATTCATAAAGGTTAACCAAAGTGTACACTATGTGTACAATTAGTGTTAAACTTTCTGAATGAATAGACAGTGTGAGCATTGTGGTAGGGTTGTTCCTGAATTCAGAAAATATACACAAAATGTACACATAGTGTAAACTTGGTGGTAACCTTTATGAATGTGGCCTTAGATGTTTTTATGGGTGAACAAAATCTATAACGTTAGACTCAGATCTGATTCAGGAAATTGGAAGTCCATCTGCTATGCTTTGTGGATGAGACAGGTGGTTGCTGCTATGAAGTTTGAGTTACAAAACAGAGCATTTCAAAACAGGATGTGACACGTGAGGAAAAGACAATTGTATTATCGCTGTTTGTCTGAAGGGCGGAGAGGAAGATAAATAAGGGTACAATGGACTGAAGTGAGAACAATTTGAAATTCATAAAAAATGCAGTGCAGCTCTTTGTGCTTCTACATCTGTAACATCTGGCAGAGTATCACAGATGGTTAAAGCTGTCAGATTCAGAAAGTCATCATTCCTGTGTTGTACATCTGTAACATCTGGCAGTGTATCAGATGGTTAAAGCTGTCAGATGCAGAAAGTCGTCATTCCTGTGGTCCTGTATTGATTCTTTCAGTGACCACTTGTGAACTGTGTGACTGAGCAAGTCACTTAACTAGAAATGTTTTCCGAGTCCCCCTGAAAAGAGGCATTTGGGTTACCTGGTTACCCAGTTAAAAAAAAAATCACTAACTAGATATTTTGCTAGGTCCATGTCTCGCGGGCTTAAGCAGTTCCAGCATACGAAGATGACATTTTTTTTCATTTTTTACTAAAATAGTAAACAAGTATTCTTTATCAAGGTACCTCACTATTAATGTGTATATGTGTGTGCATGAGCGCATCTGACTGCCTGCTTATGTGTGCATGCGTGCCTGCGTGCACGTCTCTCTCTCTCTCTCTCTCTGAAAGGGAGGGATAAGCTGATGAAAAAATATGTGCATAAAAATAACACCAGCTGCATTATTTGATGATACAAATGCATCTATAATGCATCTGTAACATGAGTTGCTTATTGGAAAGAAGGTACAGAATAAAGCAACAAAGTGACACAAACACGGTTACTACTCACCGTAAACAGATGTGCAACCTTAACTATTACTCAATGTAAACCAAGACCAGCAGTCATTATTTACTGTTACAATTTCATAGATAACTGCAGTCAGTCAAAGTGTGCATTTGTAGGTTGGGAATGTACTGGTTTAACTTACAGAACATAACTACAACATAAGTATTAAGTTTTACATTACTTTACATTTGCTGGATCCGAAAAGGAGACAATTTGTCTGAATTAAACAATGGTTAAGTCACAGTTAAGAATTTGTGAAGTCTCAAAGCTGACTCTCAAGCGAACATGCATGCATCAACACAGACACACACACACACACACACACACACACATGCGCGCACGCACACAGTGATCTCATCTGAATGGGTGAGTTGCAATTTTGCAAGTGAAAACAGGAAAAGAGAGAGAGCCAAGAATTCAGAATCTGCAACACACCCTATCCTGCAGGCTTCAGCAGTTTTAACGTATGAAAACAGATTTTTAAGTTAGAGATTTGTTTACTAACATTGCAGGTGGATTTTTCCAAAATGGACACTTTATCAGCCAGGATGTGGGCATACAGCAATAAATAAATCAATCAATACAGTGTTACATTTATGACATTTAGTGCATGTAAACACATTGTAAACACATTACAAAAAAGGAAGAACCCCAAGTGTGTTAGAGCCAGATCCATAGCATAGATGGGTAAAGCCTGACTGCTGTTGATTAGTCACCCAGGCACTAGAGATGCCATCCAAGGAGGGTGGGAGTGAGCAACCCCCACCATCTCATTCTTCCTAGGGAGGGAGAGAGAGGCAGCCTCATCTGCTGCAGTGCTTACTCCCAGTGGGAGTGGATGTTCAGAAAAAAACTCCCAGTGGGAGAGGATGTCCAGAAAAAGGGCCAAGACATGTGCACTGGCCAAACGGCATGTGCTGCAGTTGAGGATGAGCATGAGTGGAAGCATGCATAGATAGGTGCTGTCATTGTAAGTAACATTTCAGGGCTACCTACGCATACTGGGAGTTACAGCATACACAAAAGACCCTCATGGCTGCCTGGATGAGAGTTTCAGGTAATGACTGTCACCTAAGGAGATGGTCAGCAGGTACTAGATAAGGAAAAAATCACAAAAAGAAAAAAAAGACAAGAGTAATACAAAGAGAAATTTAAGTCATAATACCACAACAGTAGTACAACAGTTTGTAACACGGTGGTGTTTCATTAACCAATTAACTATTTCCAGTCCAGAACAGTCAAATTTATCAATCCAGTTTTAAATTCTGTTTAAACAGCCATTAATCCATTCATGCAAATCTTTTTATTTGCCTTCCCATGTCCTTTCCCAGTCTACTTTTGTTCAGTTTCTTGCACTGGTATCGTTGTCAACTGCTACTCCTTCAGCTTTCTGTCACTTTCCTCTTTGCTGCCTTGACAATCTCTGCTTTCTCCTTCAGTCTTTGCATTTGTATAGAAATAAACAAATAACTTTTCCTTGCTTTTGGCACCCTTCCTCCTTCCATTCCTAGGCCTGTAGTCTCCTAGTCCTGCAATGATTCTTCACTTGATCATTCATTCCTATGGTTTGCAAGCTTTTTCAAGAAACTATTTGCTTCCTTAGGGTCATTGAAAGTTTTAACTGTGCCATTCAAGAAAATCCTTATTAGTGCAGAATATACCATTCACCATCTAATGCATTTTTCCTTTACATTGCAGAATCACATAGTTTGCCTCTTCCTTGTTAAATACAAATAGTCTTAGTATAGGAAAAGTTTACTCCCATTCACTGTAAAAGTCTTGCCTGGCTTCCATATTTCATTTAACACTTTTTGTTTGGTTTTGAAGGACAGGAATCACACAATAATTGGTCTTGCTCTCAGGTTCACATCTAGGAAAATTTCTCTCCCATTCACTACGATAGTCTTGGCCATCTCCCATTTTTAATTTAACATTTTTTCTTTGATTATGAAGGATAGGAATCTCACAATAATTGGTCTCTCTCTTGGGATCTCCTCCCGTTGTGATCATCACACGGTCCTGTGCACCCTCTCCAGCTTCAGATTCTGTTTGGGAATATTAGTCCCCTTTGCCAATAAATCTTACTGACACTTTGCAATCATTCCCTTCATATTTCTCTGGGACTCCTATTATTTTTAGGTACTTCCTTCTGGCACTTTATTCGAGGTCTGTTCTGTAGGTATTATTTTTGCACCTTTTTTGTTTCGGCCCTCACTTTGACTTCTACTTTCTCATCGATCCGGTTTTGAATTATGTTTGAATGCTTCTTCCTTCCCTCTTGCATTCCTGATATTCTCTTCCCATGTGCAGCTAAGTCATCCCAAAGGGATTTCTTATTTCTTTGATTTCATTCCAGATTTTCACTAAGGTGATCTGGCCCTCTTGTCATATGCTCTGTCTTGCTTTCCAGTATCTTTGCTGGATTCTCCTGTCTTCCTTTCCCTTTTCATTTTTGGGATTTTTTGGATTCCATGATGTTCTTGATCTCTCCGAGTTTTATTTCTTTACCTCGTATCTGTTTTACCAGTGCCTCTGGGATTTCTTTATTAAGTTTTTGCATGGACCACAATGGAATGCAATTTTCCATCATGGCACTTCCAAACAGAAGTCTGTAATACAGTGGATTGTGCTTATAAGACACCCAGTGATACATATGATACTCAGTACAAGGAAATAACTGTGTGCAGATAGGGACCAAACAAAAGAACAAACAAGCACTTGCAACAACTGGAACAGCAGTCAGTTTTGAACATAGTGAGTTTACAGTAATTTTGAGGCACCCAGATTGAGTTTATAATTACATACATTGTGGAACACGCTGAGAATAATGCAGAGCTAAATATGTAACTTTTGCAATGACACAAAGTGTTTACATGGTGCAGGTACTTGTATAAATTATAAACAAAGCAAATATGTTCATACTAACTATTTAACAGAATAGTAAACATAACAAATGTGATTTGCAGTGCATAGTAATTTAACTGAATGTGGGGGTGTGATGGAATGTTATACACGATTCCTATTTGCCCCAAATTACTGTTTGACAGCATATCAGATTTGACACTTGTTTTGTCTGAAGGTTCTTGCATGCCAATATGTGATGCTCTGGTCTCACTGGCATGTACATTACAGTAGCTAGATATTTTTAAAAATATTTTTTTCATAAAAAAATATCAGTTTCTTTTAAATGGAGTATGTTTACTGCCAAACAGATTTTTTATTTGACATAGCTTTTGATATATATATATATATATATATATATATATATATATATATATATATATATATATATATATATATATATATATATATATTTGCTACCCAGTGTAGACTTTTTTTTTACAGCCTTTTTTCTCCCTCTTCCATGGACCTCGGGACTGTAGAAATCCAGCAGATGCTGGTTGTTGCTGTTTTATTCCCTTGTCAACAGAGAGATGGACAATGAACCACTTGTAGGCAGAGACCTTTTTTATGTTTTGCCCTTACCATTAGCCCACCTTTGTATGATGATGAGAGGAGAAATGAATAAGGGGGGTCACCTACTCTGTAGCCCTCAGTCCACACGGTTGTGATACACTACCTACTAGTTATTTTGTGGCTGCCTGCAGCTTCCTATGTGGCTGTCCTTGGGGGCCACTTCTTTAGCAGAGTTCACTGTAATGCTTTCACCTGTGAAGTTTCCTTGGGAACTCACTCCTACCCTGGCAGGCCTTTTGTCTATGAGACACCTAGGCAACTAACATCCAGGACTGTTGGACAGATGTTCTCACATGCTTTTTTAAGTTCTTTTCTAAAAAAATTAAAATAAAACAGGTAAAATGTAGTGTCCACAGAATTTGTAGCATTTATGCAACAGACTATTCAAATTAAAGGTCTCTGCCATGCTATAAAATGGAATTGGCCAGACTCTGCATAAAATGCACTGCTCTGCTTTAATCTGCCTTCCATTTCTGTTTATATTTGAGACACTTTGTTTAATTAAAACAGTTAAAAAAAATTATTATAAAGGAAGAATGTGTGCTCTAAACACTAATGCATTTTTAAAGTTTTCCTTCTTCATATATGGTGTTCTGGCTTGTGTTTCTTTGACTAACTGCTTTCATGGCACCCTGCCCCACTGGACTAGTTTCTCTTTTTCCATGTTTGTCAGAAGAGTGTTTAATGAGTGTTAGTATGTGTGGTGTGTGGAACAGTACGCTGCCTGGTAACTGACATTCCTGTCTCTGTTCCTGTCAAACTACAGACTCAGCACTGTGATGGCAAGAACGTCAGTGCTGCAGAAAGCGGTCAGACAGTCCATAGCTATGCCAAGCTGTAAACTCATGCTGATTGGCAATGAAATTATAGTATATATAGAGGGGGAGAAGAGGCAGAGGGAAAGGAATGAGGGTTCGAGGTAGATTTTGGATGAAAATCTGTTCAAACCTCTGACAATACAAATTTCTGAAAAATGAAATTAATAAAAATATATTTTGTTAAAATGTTACCAAAGAATGTGGCTTACAAATCTAAACAAATCTTTAGTTTGCTACCTCTTTAGATGAGTAATATTGCAATCTTTTAATTAGAATAAATGTCTTTCATGCTCTCATGACAGCCCAAATGTTCTTTTTTTCGCAAATTCACTCAGGGCGTCATCAGATGGCTTCAGTTTTACAAAGAAATCATACAGGTTTAAATGAGTAATGTGTTTTGGGGATACCAGTTGGCTCAGCAGTTCACCCACAGATTTTATTTATTTACTTACTTACCTTTTGTTGACTGAATTAGCCTCATTAGGTCAGCGGCCTCTTTGAAGAGGAGCCTGTAGATGGCATTCGTACAGACTACAGGAAATTTGGTCTGGGCAACGGGAAACCTCCCCCACTCTTTTTGATAAGTGCTTTGACATCTTTCATGTACACCTAAGCTACCACCAATTCAGGCAGATGGGATCTTGGTTTATTTAATTATTGTTAACCTGGTAATATAAAGTAGGAGGAGGTA
>NC_056740.1:202553354-202760854 GCF_019279795.1 Protopterus annectens | reverse complement strand
CTGTCAGTTTTGATTAGACAGAGGAAAATTAGTTAGTAACTTATACAGGAAACCGACAAGAGTGAACTACTTATTTCACAAAGATAGTATGCATCCAGTAAAAACTAAGCAAAATGTAATAAAATCACAAGGCTGCAGATTAGCACGCAATACCACAGATTTGGCCCCTTTTCTCAAAAATATGAATGATGCTGAAAATGATTTCTTAACCAGGGGATATGAATCAAACATGTTACATATTATCCTGGATCCCTTTAGAGATTATAAAAATAACAATGGCCCTATGTGGAATAGACCTTTTGGTAGAATTATACAATGAGAAGACCCTAACCCAAAAGAAGAGAAAAGTAAAGACAGTTGCAGTCTAACTTACACCTCAGATTTCAAGACAATTAAAGCCCTTATTAAGGGCCATCCTCCCTGACAATCAGCAGCTTTTAAGGGTTTTAGGAGGTCCCCCTACTTTTGTATATAAAAAGAGCAAAAAGCTCGTTTCAGCTACATATTGTACTTATTTTACTGCCTGCACTTTAACAAAGTCGTTTTTGTGTTTAAATTACCTGTTTAACTGTTGTAGGCTACACACTCAAGTGTGATTGCCATTTCTCTGCATTTAAAGTATTTTTTTGATTGTATCTGCTTTATTTTCTAAAAAACAAAACAAAAAAATATATATATACTTGTTTTCCCACCTTTCTAAGCTAGTATAGTCCAGTTTTCAGGTTATTGCTGAATTCAGGGCTGTGTTACAAGTTTCTGTGTTTGCCCATACCTTACTTGGATAGAAGGAAGTTTCTCTATTCACTGTGAGAGAGGGAGCTTTGAGCAGCCTATCTGTCCCTGGAGGAGTGGTTTCAGCCCAGAAATTAGTAGTTTATTGGCCATTTTGGGCTAATTTCTATGTCTTTCATTTCCTGCTTTAAAACCTGCATTTGCCCGGTTTTGCGCGCTGGGCAGCACTGGTTAGTTAGAGTATAACTATTCCCAGCTCCACAAAGTCTACTCTTCAATTTTTCCCTTGGAACTAGACAAACTTTCAACTTAAGCACTCAAACCATTCACTTCTCATACCAGCACTTGCTCAAAACTCATAGCAAGCACTAATAAACCTTAGCACTAGACCCCCCCTATACTGTACAGAAGGACAAGGGTCTCTATTCGACCTTACCAGCCAATCAGTAAAACAGTTCACTGTACCTATCCAGGCATGTCCAAAGGGCAGTTTCAGGTGTACTCTCCGGTCCAACAGGTGAATCTGGGCATTTTGAGGATGTTACAATTGCCTCATGTACAGAGACAACCCTCTCCTCCTTCCACTAAACATTAATACATGCAAGAGATGCAATTATACAGCCAAACTGGAGGCTATGCTCTCTCAACCCAAGACTGGGCCAGGCAGTCAAGAGGAGAAGGGAATTACTTGCTTCACACCACCAGTCTCATATAGACCTATGAAACCAGCACCGGCAAAAAACACCCATAAATACAAGAAAACATACTTGGAGGCTCTAAATAAAAATCTGCAAAAGCAACGGAGACCTCCAAAGCAGACATCCAAGCAACCTCCACCCCCCCAACACAAACCATGAAACACATACTTCACAAAACCAGTGTGCCACACAATCACAGCCCTTAAGGCAAAATAACATACCCAACACATTAGTAATAGGTGACCCTATAGCCAGGCACACTGACATCCCACTCACTAGGCTGAACAAGGAGAAGGTTGCTGTTAGCTGCCTGTCAGGTGCCAGGATCCGCCACATAACACAAGCACTCCGATCACTCCAGAACAAGTACAAATATGACTCTGTCATTGTCCATGTTGGCGTGAATGACCTGAGCCATACCTTCCTGGACTACATGAAAAGAGACACGGAGGAGCTCTCTGATCACATAGCCCAGGCCGGTATGACCCTGACCCTGAGTAGCATCCTGCCCTCACCAAGAATGATAACACAGTATAGAGAAAAAATTATCAGTTTCAAGAAGGGAAGACATCCCTGATCAGTATTAGCAAAAAACTACGTTCCCTCATAAAATCATCCAAGGCTAGCTTTGAAAGAAAAATTGCCATGGACTCCAAAGATAACCACAAGGCATTCTTTAGCTATGTCAAGAATCTAAGTGGCAATTCTCAGATCTGCTTGGAGTTAATGCAGAATGGCACAAAATACACTGACCGACCGATATAGCCAACGTCCTGGCAGACAGGTTCAGTGCAAACATCACCCCCCTCTCACCCCCAAAAGGGCCCATAACCATACCAGAAGAATGTAGTGCCCCTGAAATCACATACACTCAGGTTAAAACAGCCCTCTTCAAAGCCAAAAACAAAGTATCAATGGGAACGGACAGTGTCCCAGGCTGCATCCTACACAAGCTCAAAAATAAACTAACCCCTCACCATTAACACACTGTTTAAACTCAGCCGCTCCACAGGCTACGTGCCCGCAGAGTGGTGCACAGCAATGGTTATTCCACTCCACAAAGGTGGAGCCACAACGGACCTGGGAACTATCGTCCTATAAGCCTGACTAGCTTGGTCTGCAAAGCTATGGAGTGCATCATCATGGATCTCATTAACAGAGACATTGGAAACCTCCAAACACTGGACCCTACCCAGTTCGGCTTTGTTAAGGGCAGATCATGCCTCCTAAACCTGGTGGACTTCTTTGAGACAGTTACCAAGGCTATAGATGAGGGAAAGGTGGTCCACACAGCTTACCTAGACCTCGCAAAGGCCTTCAACACCATTCCCCACTCAGGTATTATAGACAAGCTCACCAGCCTGAACATAGACCCCTACATCACAAGATGGGTTGCCAACTGGCTCATGGACAGAACCCACATGGTAAGAGTTGCGGGAGCTAGATCTGACTCTAAACCGGTTACAAGTGGCATTCCCCAGGGCTCATTCCTAGGACCCCTCATGTTCGGCATATACTTCTCAGAGGTACAGGCAAGGAGAGGAGGACTATGGCTGACCAAGTTCGCAGACGACTGCAAATTAAGGGCTATAATTGACTCTCCGGCTGACACAGACATCCTCCAAAAGGGTCTCACTGAGACAGATACGTGGCATCAAAACCATAGCCTCAAGCTAAATGCCAAAAAGTGCATAGTCATCCCCTTTGGAAAAAACAAAGCACCCACAAACTACCACATAGGTGGTAGCCCTCTAAATACGGAAGACGTAATAAGGGATCTGGTGACCCAAGTAGATAGTAACCTCTCCTTTGATAATCACATTGCCAAAGTGGTTAGAAAATCTTTCTATGTGGCCCACCTAATCACAAAACGGTTTGCATCCAGATCAAAAGAGGTCATTGGGCCCCTCTATGCATCACTCATCAGACCCATCATAGAATACAATGCCCCATTTTGGGATGTACCTTACAAGACACCTGCAACAACTGGAAAGACCACAGAAGTACCTCACCAAGAGGATCACTGGCCTCAAGCAGATGCCCTATGCAGCTCGACTGAAGAAACTCCAGCTGTACTCGGTTACATACCGCCTACTCAGAGGTGATCTCTGCCTGACATACAAGGCCATGTCCAACCCAGAATTGATGGACAAGCTCCACCTAAAGAAAACCACATCCCCTTGAGCCACACGCTCCAGAGATCTAAACCTCACCACAACAATAAACAGGATGTGCTGCAGGGATAGATTCCTGTCCCAGAGACTTCCCATGCTCTGGAACAAGATTCCAATCTACATTAGGCAGAGCTCCTCGCTAACCCTCTTCAAGAGAAATCTTGACGAGTGGATGGGAAACAGAAAGTTTACCCCAGGGATCACTTCAATGGCTGTGCTGGACAGAGGCACAGGGAACTAATCTAAGGGGCCGGCGAAAGCCAGCACATTCTGGCTAGGCTTATAAATGCTTTCAGGCAGATAGCCTAGTACCTACCTATGAGCCTATACGTAGCTATGTGGAAAAGAAAATTAAGGAACACCAGGATGACATGAGCACTAAAATCTGTGGGTCACCTAACTGCACTTTCTGTGAATATTTGATGGACTGCGACTCACTTGAGTGCCTGTATCTTAAAAAGGTGATGAAATCTTCAGCAGATGGTAACTGGAATACTGAAAAAGTTGTATATAGGGCAATTTATGTGGGTAAGACTATGAATAAACTGAAAAGGAGAATTTCAGGTCATCTTTCTGACATCAGATGTAAATGCCAGAGGAACGCCTTATCCAAACACTTATTAGAACACCCCAGACATTCTGGTTGTAAATTTATCATTCTGGACTGTGTGGAGATGGATAAGCTTGAAGGGGACGTTAATGATGTGTTGAAGAAATTATGCTGGCAGTTGATATTAAATGCATTCAGAAAACCAGGACTTAACTACTGTTGCTCTATTAAGTGTGTGTTGAATTTACATAAGCTGCCACACAATCTGTAAAGGTATTTTAGGGAATTTTTTCAACATTGATTCAGACCATCCCATAGCACCAACACTGCCCTAATTAACTTCACCAATACCATAAACTCATACAGTAACCAAGGTAAACTGGTCTCCGCCACTTTCCTAGACTTTTCCAGGGCATTTGACAAAGTTTCTCATAAAAAAACTCCATACCTGCCTCTCCAAACTCAACCTTGATAACCCCAGCCTCCAATGGTTTAACAATTACCTAAGCAACCACTCAAAATCTGTCAAATGGGGCAACTCCCTATCCCCCCACTCCCCATCACATGCAATGTCCCACAAGGCTCAATCCTTGGCCCTCCTTCTCTTCAACATATTTACAAATAATCTCCCGCCTAACAACCACTAAAGCCAATATTGTCCAGTATGCAGACGACACAACCCTAATCTGCTCAACACCCAATATGCATCTACTACAAAGTAAAGCTCAAGAATCCTTCACTGAGATAGAGAATTGGCTATACAATTACCAACTGATACTAAACCCAAAAAAACACAGCTAATCCTATAAGGTTCATAAGTAGGTACTAGGCTATTGGCCCTAGGGCCTATACAAGCCTAGCCAAAAAGGTACCCTGGCTTTCGCCACCCAAGAAAATTATTTTCCTGTGCCCCTGTCAAGCAGAGCCACAGAAGTGATCCCCAGGGTGAATTTCCTATTTCCCATCCAATCATCAAGATTTTTCTTGAAGAGTGCTAAGAAGGAGCTTTGTTTGATATAGACAGGTAGTTTGTTCCAGAGTATGGGAAGTCTCTGGGACAGGAATCTATCCCTCCAGCATGTTCTTTTTATTGTGGTGACAAGGTTTAGGTCTCTAGAGTGTGTAGCTTGGAAGGATTGGTATTTCTTTAAGTGCAGCATGTCCAACAGCTCTGGGTTTGACATAGCTTTGTATGTTAGGCAGAGATCGCCTCTGAGTAGGCAATATGCAACGGAGTAAAGCGAGGGTAACAATGACCTCTTTTTTCCTGGATGAGAAACCTTTAGTGATGAGGTGTGCCACGTAGAAGGATTTCCTGACTACTGTGGTGATGTGATTATCAAAGGAGAAACTACTGTCCACCTGTGTCCCAAGGTCTCTTATCACACTTTCGGTGGTAAGTAGACTACCACCTATGTGGTAGCTCATTGGTACAGAGTTTCTACCAAAGGGGATGACAATGCACTTTTTGGCATTGAGCTTGAGGCCATGGCTTTGACACCAGGCATCTGTCTCAGTGAGGCCCTTTTGTAGGATGTCCACATAATTAGCAGTTTCAATTATGGCTCCTAGTTTGCAGTCATCTGCGAACTTCATTAGCCAAAGACCTTCTGTGTTAGCCTGTACTTCAGAAAAGTAGATACCAAACAGGAGAAGACCCAGGACTGAACCCTGTGGTACTCCACTTGTCACTGGTCTGAAGTTGGATTTGGAGTCTGCTACTTTCACAGTGTGGGTTCTGTCAGTGAGCCAGTTGGCAACCCATCTTGTGACATAGGGATTTATACCTAGTTTAGTGAGTTTATCTATAATTCCAGAGTAGGGGATAGTGTCAGAAGCCTTGGTGAAGTCTAGATAGGCTGTGTGAACCACCTTACCCTCATCTAAGGCTTTGGTGACTGCTTCAAAAAGTAAATCGGGTTTAGGAGACATGATCTGCCTTTTACAAACCTGAACTGGGTGGGATCCAGAGTTTGAAGATTACCAATGTCTTTGTTTATAAGTTCCATGAAGATACGTTCCATGGCCTTGCAGACCAGGCTCGTTAGGCTAATGGGGTGGTTGTTCCCGTGGTCTGTGGTGGCTCCCCCTTTGTGGAGTGGGATAACCATCGCTGTGCGCCATTCAGTGGGCACTAAGCCTGAGGTGAGGCTATGATTTAACATTGTGCTTAGATGGGGTGCCAGTTCATTTTGTAGTTCATGTAAAATGCAGCCTGGGATGTTGTCAGGTCCCATGAATGCTGTTTTCTTGGCTTTGGAGAGTGTGTTTTTTACCTGTGCAGCCATGATTACAGGAACTTTGCATTCTTCTGGTATAGAGATAAGCCCTTTAGGGGGTGGGGGGGGTAAAGTTAGCACTGACCCTATCTCCCAGGATGTTGGCAATATCAGTTGGTTCTGTATATTTAGTGCCATTGTGCTGTTACTCAGATCAGATCTGAGTGTTGCCATTGAGATTCTTGACATAGCTACAGAATGCTTTGTAGTTGTCTTTAGAATCAGTGGCAATTTTGTTTTCATACATAGCTTTGGAGGATTTTATGAGGGATCTCATCTTCTTACTGAGGCTGACCAGGGAGTTCTTCCAGTCATGGGATTTTACACTTTTTTGCAACAGTTTCTTTCTTCTGTTGTAGAGTTTGTTTATGGCAGGGGACCACCAGATTGGCTTCCTTTTTTTGGAGGCTAGTGTCTTGGTTCTGTTAGGGATAGCATGATCCATACATTCGTGCAAGTGCTTATAAAGTGCATTTGTGTAGGATTCAGCAGTCGTACCTCTATTGCCCATCTGCATGGGTGTTGTGAAGTTTGCCACTTCTGTCTTAAGAAGTGTGAAGTTGGCTTTGGAGAAATTTTTTATGGTGGTTTCCCTAATGGGGGGTGGTGACGGGATGTGGATGTCTAGGCTGATTAGCTTGAGGTTGGATCTGACCAACGAGGAATTGACCTCTGGTGTGGAACACCATTCACCCATGTTGGTAATGACCAGGTCTAGGATATTTTTGCCCCTGGTGGGGGTGTGGATAAATTGATCCAGAACATTGGAGTTTATGGATTCCATTTTGTGAAGGAGTTGGTACACGAGTAGTTTTCCCAGTTAATGGTGGGGTAGTTGAAATCGCCCATTATTAGGGTGTTTGGTTGAACCCTAATATTTTCCAGTACATCAAGAAAAGAGGAGTGGAAATCCTGCAGCATGGTGGGGGATCTGTAGCAAGCTACAATTTGGATTGCAGTTTTGCCCAGAGTTAGTTGCACTTGGATAACCTCGGATGCATTATGCTGAACAACTAGCCTGGAGGTGTAGATATCCTTAATGAATATGGACACACCTCTGCCTTTGGTGTTCCAGTCCAGGTTACATGGCCAAAAAGTGTGGTATGAGTTATAGTCTGGAAGTGCAGGGGTGCTCTCTGGAGCCTTGAACCAGGTCTCAGTCAGTGCACAGATATAGATGTTCTCCATTTTAAGGAGTGCCTCAAGTGAGTGTGTTTTGAGATTTAGACTTCTAGCATTGAGTAGCATTACCCTCAGTTTTTGCTTGCCTGCTCCTCTTACAGTGGTAAATTTGTTATTTGAACCTTGCCTAAAAAAGGCACTATATGGGGCGGCAAGAGCCTTAGCCAGTATCCGGAATCCCAGGGGAGACAGGTGCAGGCCATCTCTGGCAAAGCATTGTGGTCTGTCGACCATGTCATCCCAAGCAGACAGATACTGGATCCCCTTAGAATGACACCCAAAGCTTAGCCAATTGTTGAAGTCAATAATTTTGTCCTTGTACTGCTGTATCATTCTGGGCGATGGCAGAATGCTACTCAGGGCTAGGGTGATACCTGCCTGGGCTATAAGATTGGAGAGCTCTTCCATGTCTCTTTTCATGTAGTTCAGGGAGGTACGTCTTAGGTCATTCACACCAACATGGACAATGACAGAGTCATATTTGTACTTGTTGTGGAGTGACCTGAGTGCATGGGTTATGTGGTGGATCCTGGCACCTGACAGACAGCTGACAGTAACCTTTTCCTTGTTTAGCCTGGTGAGTGGGACATCAGTGTGCCTGACTGTAGAGTCACCTATGATTAGTGTGTTGAATACATTGTTTTGCCTTATTGACTGTGGATGAGTAGCACACCAAGTCTGTGGGCTATGTGTCATTTGGGTTGTGTTGGGGGGGTGGAAGTTGCTTGCGTTTCTGCTTTGGAGGTCTCTGTTGCTTTGGCAGATTATTATTGTAAGCCTCTGTGAATTTTTTTTGTTTCTATTTGTGGATTTTTGTGGTGTAGATTTAGTGAGACTATGTGATAAGTGTGGTGTGGTGCAAGTGTTTACCTTCTCCTCTTGAATGTCAAGTTCAGTCTTGGTTGGAGAGAGCTTTACCTCCAGTTTGGCTAGATAAGTGCATCTCTCACAGGTTGTAGTGTTGGGTGGTAGGAGGAGAGGGTTGTCTGTGTACATGAGGCAATTTCTACATTGCCCCAAGATGCCCAGATTCATCAGATAGACAGGAGAGAACACTGGGAGCTGACCCTTGGACATACCTGAATAAAAAAACTATTTTCCTCTAGATAAGTGAAGTGAGGAAAGTGAGTACAAGAGCTGTTTTTCTCTAAGCAAGTGAGGAAAGTAAGTGCAAAAATTGTTTTCCTTTAGGCAATGAGGAAGGTTGGGTGCTATAGTAATTAGTAGCTAATTTACAGTCATGGATACAGCAAATCTGTATGTGGACTATGCTACTTGCAGGAAAGGAAGAAACAGGCTTACAGGTTTTTTTTGTTTTTTTTTTTTTTACAGAAAAGTAGCTAAAACAGCAGTAAAAACAATTCAAATGCAGTGCAAGCTTGCACACTTGAGTATATAGCAATATTAGACCAAATACAGTTTAAAAAAATGCAATTAAATAAAAATGACTAAAAACAAGTGCAAAAGGAGTGTATTAGGTAGAATGTGGTAAAGAGATGGGACTGGGGGGAGTGTCCCAGATCAAATATACAGTGGGGTGGGCAACTGCAAAAGCCACCAAATTTAAAGAAACCAGAAACAGGGAGGGTGGGTGAGACAAACACTTTCAGCAGAGATCTGAAAAACTATACAGTGAATCAAAAATAACAGTGCACAACTCTGAATAAAATTAGTCCAGCAACAATTTACAGTACACAGTTCTGAAGAACCAAAAATATGCTTAGCTCTGTATATTTCCAGATAGTTTGAAAAGAGCTCTGTTAGACACAGGTTCCACAAACACTTTCAGCAGAGATCTGAAAAACTATACAGTGAATCAAAAATAACAGTGCACAACTCTGAATAAAATTAGTCCAGCAACAATTTACAGTACACAATTCTGAAGAACCAAAAAATATACTTAGCTCTGTATATTTAGAGATAGTTTGAAAAAAAAGCTCTGTTAGACACAGGTTCCAGCAATGGTATGCAGGCTGTTAACTAACAGGGTCTATTATTATGCAAGTAATTCTTCAGATAGTAAGATGACACAAGCTGTAAAAAACAGTTATACCAACTTAAGACACAGCAGAAAATAGGCAGAGGTGGGACAAAACACTTTCAGCAGAGATCTGAAAAACTATACAGTGAATCAAAAATAACAGTGCACAACTCTGAATAAAATTAGTCCAGCAACAATTTACAGTACACAATTCTGCAGAACCAAAAAAATATACTTAGCTCTGTATATTTAGAGATAGTTTGAAAAGAGCTCTGTTAGACACAGGTTCCAGCAATAATATCACCGTTGGTCGCTGGTAGTAGCCCTTTCTGAATCCCAGCCCATATGTATGAGCATGTGTGTTTAGACCATGTACATTTTTATATAACATGCAGACACATTTTCTGGTAAGAATCTAAATCAGTCTTGGCAGGGGTAGTGGGAATTGATGTGGTTTGTTTGAAAGCCCCACTCTGCCCTTTTGTTCTTGAAAAAAATTACATTTTGTGGACATTTGTGTGGAAAAACAGGACAGTTTATTATAAAATATTAAAGGGTTTTGAATAGTGACTAAAATATTCTCCTCCCATTTAGAGTTTTTTTAGGCAATGCCAACTTGTCAAACCTTCCAGCGTAACCTACTCAAGGAAATCTAAAGGTGTTACTGCTCAATGCCAGGAGTCTAAACAGGAATTTTACACCCTCCAAGCTCTTCTCACCTTGGAAAATGCAGGCATCTGTGCAGTTAATAAGATGTGGTTTAAAGCCACATAGAATATCCTGGCAGTGCAAGGCTTCAGTGCCTTCCAAACATTTAGACCAGTAACTGCACAGACAGGGACTAATGGTGGAGGTACCTCTATCTACAACAATAATAAGCATACCTCTAGGTTGGTTAAATAGGATGGCACTCTGGATTTCCTCCAAGTCCAGATTACCACATCCAAAGTCCCATAGCATATCCTAGAAAGCTATAGGTCATACTTAGACCTATTGGAGACACTTACCATTCAACCAAATACCATACTCATGGGGGACTTTAATTATCCCCTTCATAAACTGGGAATTCTACATGACCCCTAGTTTGCAGGTGCAGAGATTCCTAGACTTTGTAAACATAAACACCTGGACCTGTTAGTGCATATACCTACTAGAGGTAAAAACATATTACACCTGGTACTCACAAATATATGAGAAGTTGGGGACTTATCTAAACCAATATGTATCTAAGATAGTAAGAAAATCATTCTGTGGCACTCTTCTTATAACAAAAGGCATGGCATGAAAGTCAAGGGAAGTCATTGTGCCACTGTACTCAGCCCTCATCTGTCCCATCATTGAGTATAATGCTCCCTTTGGTATGTACCTGGCCTGGCACATGCACCAACTCGAATGTCCACAGGTGTTCCTCACAAAAGGAATACAGGGTGTAAACTCAATGTCCTATGCAGATCACCCTCAAAGCCCTACTCTATACTTTGTTTCCGACAGACTGCTGAGAGGTGATTTATGCCTGGCATACAAGGCATCCTTGGATCCCACTCTGATGGACCTGTTAATATAGCTGCAAAATGAACATCACAGAATGATTAGATCTAAGAATTTAAACTTTGCTTGCAACTTAAATAGGATATGTTGGAGGGACAGGTATATGTCTCAGAGAATCCCCATTCTCTGGAATAGGCTTCCCATCCATGTGAAGCACATCCCTTACCTAACCCTATTTATTTGCAACCTGGACCAGTGGATGGGAATTTGGAAATTCACCCCTGGTCTGTTACCTATGTCTCTGATTGACAGAGGCAATCATTAAAGCACTAACATACACCATAGATTGTCCATGGACCAACAGATGTAATTTTTATAATTTATGGACCTTTGAAACAGAACAACACATTACTTTTCTGTTCCTTAGAAGAAGGCTGTGACCCCTTGCAAATCCAGTTACTGTAACAGCAACACGGGCAAGGAGAGAGGTACACATAAGACCTACAAACCTAAAACAACTTGTAGTGTAGGGGTTCACAGAGTATGCAACTTGGACCCTATTTACATTCCCATGTAGTAAGACACATGTATGAATAACATAAAACATAAAAAAATTACATGAAGGGGAAAGTGAGAATAGCTTTCAAACAACATAGGCAAGTTATCTCCAATTGTACACTTGAACAAAGGCAGTCTAATATAGTTTTATTTAGACTCTTGAGATTGGAACTTTTTGTATAGAGAACAGGAAGGGAGCTGGAAAACAGAGCTCAGCAGAAGGGAAATGTTTCGCACACACACCCATAGAACTCTCAGCACTAATATTAGAATGAAAGGGGAAGAAAACTGGCAGATTTGTTGAGAACTCAGGATATAATTTCATCATGGAAATCAATTCTTCCTGCCAAATGCAATTTCCTGTATATAACACACCCTTTGCTCACTCTTCCTCAGCCTACTAACCTCATTTTCTTATTTGATACCCTGCTTACAGTACACGATGTATTTGTCAAGGTAGCAGGTTGTTTTGTTATTTGAATTCTGTTGTATGTTACATCTATTTTCTGAACCATCTAGGTTCCACAAGGCACAACTGACTGTTTTCAGGAGTGACCTGAGGAGCACTGAAGTCATTAACTGACACATTCATGGTCACAAAGTCTACAGATGTTAAATGTATGTTTAAACTGCCTGCTGTACAGTGGTTTATCTGCCGACTGTAATATCCTGTGTGCAGTTGGTCAGACTTTGGTCTGCTAAACAATGAATTTGACTTTTAGCATTGTGTAGCTCCTTGGATGCTAAGTTACCATTTCACTAAAATTCCTGCTTATAGAAGCTTTCTAATTTACGTTTATGTGAAACCTTTTATGTGATGATGCTTGTTTACTTGCATTTTAAGGTTTAAAATGATAACATATATGCCAATACTATTATTATACGAATGTTATAGAACTATCTTAGCACATTTTCTCTTCTCTGTCACTTTCTACTTTTAATACTACCATACTACACATGTACCTATAATCTACATATTTTCACTACCTAGCTATAAGATTCTAAGTATAGCTATCCTACCTTTAAGTTTAACTCTCTAATTCTAACTTCCCACTACACTTACCTTTCCCTTTTCCTACCCCCTTCAAAAAAAAATTGAACTGTATTGTTAAATATGTCTAACTGTATAATTTTCCTATATGCTAATGTTCCATTGTTACTGTATTTTGCTTTTTTACAACATATGTGCTGTTTGGATAGTTTTCTTTACTATTTCACTTGCTATATCAGTAATTATTTCCTTACAAATTCATGTAATGATTTTCATGTAACTTGGAGCTTTTCTCCCCAGGCCTCCACTGAAAATGGGTTTCAAGCCCAGTGGACTTTCCCAGTCAACAAATGTCAATAAATACAGTAAATACAGAAAGAAAGAAAACTTGAGCTTGTAAAACATTTTCTCTGTACTGTTGACTGAAATTATCCTATATCATAAGACTATTCCTAGCAAGAGTTTGTGAAGCTAAAATATACTTGGATGGAAATGGGTGTTATAGGAATATTCCAGCCCACCCCCAGTGCAAAGTATTACACTTTTTCCCTTCCCTAAACAAATGTACCAACTTCAGTGTGCTAGAAAAACTCCATCAGAAGCTGACAAACTGACACTGCCTGCTGGGTATTTTTTTTTCTAATTACAGATACTCTGTTCTAAAATTCTGTGGTGTGATTAGTGGACCCACATATATTATTTTTTACAGATCCTTCAAGTGTAAATATTATCAGGACAAAACTGGATAGCAGTTTAATTCTTATCAAATGTTACAAAACATGTCTTTTCAGTGGCATAATTAAACCCATTATAGAGTACAATGCCCCTTTTGGAATGTACCTCACAAGACATCTGCAGCAGCTGAAAAGGCCACAGAAGTAGCTCACAAAGAGGATTACTGGCCTCAAACAGATGCCCAACACTGACCGTCTCAAAAAACTCCAGCTTTACTCAGTAGCATATCACCTACTCCAAAGTGATTTCTGCCTAACATATAAAGCTATGTCAAACCCAGAGCTGTTGGACATGCTACACCTAAAGAAATCCCAATCCCTCCGAGCTACACGCTCTAGGGACCTAAACTTTGTCACCACAATAAACAGGACATGCTGAAGGGATAGATTCCTGTCCCAGAGACTTCCCATACTCTGGAACAAGCTACCCATCTATGTCAAGCAAAGTTCCTCATTACCACTCTTCAAGAAAAATCTTGATAAGTGGATGGGAAATAGGAAATACACCCCAGGGATCACTTCTGTGGCTTTGCTTGACAGGGGCACAAGAAAATAACTTTCTTGGGTGGCGTAAGCCAGGGAACCTTGTTGGCTAGTCTCACTTAGGCCTTTGGGCCAATAGCCTAATACCTACTTTGGGCTAATAGCCTAGTACCTACCTATGAACCTATAAGCAAATTCTTAACCAAAACAAAAAACAATGTAGTAAATAATTGAAATATATGTATGCTTATGTATATTAGCTAAATAACTGGGTATATATACTTACTGCATATGATTTTCTGCGTGTATAAGCTTGGTAAATTTCCCTGACATATGTGAATCAGAGAAAACAGAAATTAAATCAGTTGTTTAAATAATTATAGAAGACAAATTAAGATTGTAATGCATCCATACCTCTCAGCCTCTTAAAGCAAGAAATCTGGACAAAACCATAAATAAAAGTGGGGCAATGGACCAAAGATAGGGACATATTTTAAATATTGGTCTTACAAACTTAAAAAGTTGATAGAATAACAGGTTTTGCATTAGTATGAATTTTCTGAAGGGCATGAAGTCTGAAACTCAAATGTATGTCATTATTTTCTAACTTCAGTCTTTAATGATTTGCCACTAATTTGACAGGAAACTACAATTTTATGAAAAAATGGACCAAAATATAAAGCAAAACTCTGGACATTCTGTGAAAATCTGTACAGTTGAAAGGTATGCACGTCTGGCTAAGAATTCATGTTAATTAAAGAGTCATTGGATTAGAGACAGACAGTTAAAAGTAAGGATCAGAATTATATTTCCACTTTAAAGTCTGGACTCTGTTCCCTGGCTTATCATTTCCCCTTCAGCTGAGAGGTTATCCTGTGGGCCTTTTTCTTCATGTCCTCCAAGCAGCCTGACCCAGGAGATGTGCAGGAAAGCACAGGCTCCTCACCAGCTCATGTGTGGGAATAAGGTTTCTTCCACCTCCTGCAAACTTTCCACTCATGAATATTATAATTGCTCATCAAATTCTTGGAACTTGGCTCGCTTACCTCTGGGACATATTTTGATAGAAGTCTACTGGAAATTTTCTTCCCATCTCTGTTCCTCTCAGATACCAACCTTACTAATCAGACACACGAATCTTCCTATTTCAGTGGTTTCATGTTGGTCTACTCAACCCCTAGGAAGAACACCTTACTGCAGCTGACAAGTGAAAGACTAGTACAGGTCTTAAAGACATTTGCTCCAGTAGTAGCCCCAGCCCCTCTCCTGCCCTTGGTGCAGGCTTCTTTACTGGTACCGGTGTGTCTCCCTCTGTTATGACCCAGCTTTGTTTGATAGTTGGACCCTTCCTTCAGAATTCTCCCTTCCAAACACCCCACCAAGACAGAATGATAATGGTTGTTTTGAAGAGACTGTATTACAATCTTCCCATCTTTAGCAAAGTGTCTCAATAAAGGTCAGGTGAACGCGGAGACTTGGTTGACCTTTTACTGGAACCCAAGGGGTTAGTCATCTAAGTACGTCAACATAAGCATTCTTGGCAATGAGGTTTTTGCCACCTGGAATCACCCTGATTATACAAGAAATTTAAGTACCTCTTTAGGACCTCACCAGATTTTCATATTTTATGACTGAATCCTGGCGTGGGTTCCTTTGTTATTTCAGGTACACAGCAAAATATGCAAATAATTTGTTTTTCCTTTCTTCTGTCAAGACATGGGTGTAGTGAACCATACACCACATAAGCCATGAAACAGACATTAGTTTTTGGAGGCAAAAGGATTTTGCTCAAAAGGACACTAAGTCTCACACCTTCGAACATGCAAATGAGATTAAAAAGTCCAAATGAGCCAATAAAGATGATTGCTGCATTCTGAATGGTAGGTGCTTGGTATATTACTAGTTATCCAGTTAGAGAGTTCTATTATGGGTACTTCAGTGTGTGAACAGTTCATATTTAAGTTATTATAAAAAAATATAGAAGAAATAGTTTTGGTGAGAGGGCAGATGCACAAAAATGGTATTAAAATAAAACAAAAATTTTCAAAATTTTCCAGCTACATCCTGAATATGACTTGCCTCTGTTGCACATTGTAACCAAATGTGAGGTAGTGAGCATAATGGAGGGAGGAAGAAGCATGCAAGTTGGTGTACTGTTTAGAAAATTCTAGCCACATGACCATGTTGCAGAATGTGGGCTCCGTCATGGTGGATACAAGGTTCTTTTCTTCAATCATTCTAACACTAGGATCCCTCCAAGAATGTTTGGTTTCTCAAGTGTCGGAGAAGTTCATTCTCTTGAGTAAATTCCCAGACTATAAGGCCTCCAAAAAGCTATGGCTTACAGCTAGCAGACAGCTACCATGGAGTCCACTGCAAGTTTGAAGCCACTAATGCTGTCACAGGTACAGTCTATAGCTGACATTTGTATGTACCACTGTGCTTTAAGACATATTCTTATGAGGAACTGAGTGTAATGTGATTTCAGTTTTCCTGGATGATTTGTTTTTTTTCTTCTGATGCTTAGGATAGCTGGCAGTTTAGCTGCAAAGATTAGTGCTATGAACTGTTAACAAGCTTCATCCTGTAATTCTCTGTTTTATTCACTTAACCTCTATTTGCAGTGTGACTGAACAAGTCACTTAACTAGGCATTATCTCAGCTTGCCCCTGAAAAAAGGCAAACGGGCCTTATGAGCTTACCTGGAAAACAAATTAAAAAGATAAAAAAAAGACTTAAGACCTTCAGAAGTGCAAAAAGCTGAGTTTGTAGTGGAACTTATGCCCTTGCCTTTAATTAGATACAAGGTCATTGTAATGTATGTCCTAAACACCAGCAGCAAAAGACAATAAAGCACCATACCACCATTCACCCAGCAGATCCTTAGTAAAATCCCCATCAGCAGCACAATCTATCATAATTTCTTTCTAGCTATGCCAGTTGGAGCGATGTGGTCACTTCTGACTATTTCTGTCAGTGAGAAAAGTTATTTCTAAAGATAAGTAGGGTTTAAGATATAATGTAACTTGGTTAATTTGTATAGCCAATGGTGTTTCCACATTCAGCCTATTCACTTGGATTCATTTAGTTGAGAAATAAAGGGAAAGTGATCCTAGACCTGGTCATTACCTTCATGGGAAATCGATACTCCACACCTATGGTCATGCCCTCGTTAAGCTAATCACCCTTAACATCCACATCCCACCCCCACCCACCAGTAAGGAAACCTCCATAAAAAACTTCTCCAAAGCCAACTTCATGCTACACAAGTCAGAAGTGACAAACTTCATGACACCCATGCAGACGGGAACTGAAAGTTCAACTGCTGAATCCTACACTAAGGCACTGTACGAGCACATCCACTCATGCATGAATCGCGCCATCCCATATAGAACCAAGATGCTCTCATCCAAAAAAAGGAAGCCAATCTGGTGGTCCCCTGCATAACAAACTTTACAACAAAAGGAAGAAACTGTTGCAGAAAAGAGGAAAATCCCAGGATGCAAAAAACTCCCTTACCAGCCTCAGTAAGAAACTGAGATCCCTCATAAAATCGTCCAAAGCTAGTTACGAAAATAAAATTGCCAAAGATTGCAAAGACACCCACAAGGCATTCTATAACTATGTCAAGAATCTAAATGGCAATGCTCAGATCTGCTCTGAGCTAAAACAGAATGGCATTAAATATACTGATCCCAAGGATATTGCCAATATCCTGGCAGATCGATTCAGTGTCAACTTCACCCCCCTCTCACCCCCTGAATGGCCCATCTCAATACTGGAATATTGCCAAATTCCGGTAATAACAGCCACACAGGTAAAAAAACGCACTCTCCAAAGCTAAGAATACAGCATCCATGGGACCAGATGACATCCCGGGCTGTGCACTACATGAACTACAATATGAACTGGCACCTCACCTAAGTGTCATGTTTATTCATAGCCTCACCTCAGGTTTCGTGCCCACTGAGTGGCGTACAGCTACAGTTATCCCATTTCACAAGGGGGGATCCATCTTGGATCCTGGAAACTACCGTCCTATCAGTCTAACGAGCTTTATCTGCAAGGCCATGGAACGTATTATCATGGAACTTATAAACAAAGACATTGGCAACCTTCAAACACTGGTCCCTACCCAGTTTGGGTTTGTGAAGGGCCAATCTTGTTTCCTGAACCTGATTGATGTCTTCGAATCAGTCTCCAGAGCCATGGACAAGGGTAAGGTGGTTAACACAGCCTATCTAGACCTTGCCAAGGCCTTTGACACCATCGCCCACTCTGGAATCATAGATAAACTTACTAAGCTGGGCATTAATCCTTACGTCACCCAGTGGGTTGCTAACTTACTTACTGATAGAACCCACACTGTAAAAGTAGCCAACTCCAAATCCAGCTCCAGACAAGTGACAAGTGGAGTACCTCAGGGTTCAGTCCTGGGACCGCTCTTGTTTGGCATCTACTTCTCTGAAGTACAAGCCAACACTATGGGACTTTGGCTAACAAAGTTCGCAGATGACTGCAAACTGGGAGCCATTATTGAATCCCCAAATGATGTGGATACTCTACAAAAGGGCCTTACAGAAACAGATGCTTGGTGCCAGAGCCATGGGCCCAAGCTCAATGCCAAGAAATGTATAGTTATCCCCTTTGGGAAAAAAACATGTACCCGTGAATTACCATATAGGTGGCAGTACACTAAACACTGAAAGTGTGATAAGAGACTTAGGGACACAGGTGGACAGTGGTCTCACCTTCGATAACCACATTGCCACAACAGTCAGAAAATCCTTCTATGTGGCACACCTCATCACTAAGGGCTTTTCATCCAGAAAAAAGGAGGTCATTGTCCCACTGTACTCATCCCATATTAGACCCATTATAGAATACAATGCCCCATTTGGTATGTACCTCTCAAGACATCTGCAACAACTGGAAAGGCTGCAGAAATACCTCACTAAAAGAATCACAGGCCTAAAGCAGATGCCCTACACTGACCGCCTTAAAAAACTCCAGCTATACTCTGTCACAAATCGTCTACTCAGAGGCGATCTCTGCTTAACATACAAGGCCATGTCAAACCCAGAGCTGTTGGACATGCTACACTTAAAGAAATCCCAATCCCTCAGAGCCACATGCTCCAGGGATCTAAACCTTGTCATCACGATGAACAAAACATGCTGAAGGGATAGGTTCCTGACCCAGAGACTCCCCATACTCTGGCATAGACTGCCCATACATGTCAAGCAGAGCACCTCCTTGGCCCTCTTCAAAAGGAGCCTTGATGAGTGGATGGGAGATAGGAAATTCACCCCGGGGATCATGTCAGTCTCCCTGCTAGACAGGGGTCCAGAGAAGTAAATATTGTGGGAAGAAATATCCAGGGAATTGTTATGGCTAGGCTTGTATAGGCCCTAGGGCCGATAGCCTAGTACCAACATATGAACCTATGAACCTATACATGTCAAGCAGAGTGCCTCTTTGGCCCTCTTCAAAAGGAATCTTGATGATTGGATGGGAGAAAGGAAATTCACCCCAGGGATCACGTCAGTCACCCTGCTAGACAGGGGTCCAGGGATGATTGGATGGGAGAAAGGAAATTCACCCCAGGGATCATGTCAGTTGCCCTGCTAGACAGGGGTCCAGGGAAGTAAATTGTATGGGAAGAAATAGCCAGGGAATTGTTATGGCTAGGCTTGTATAGGTCCTAGGGCCGATAGCCTAGTACCAACCTGTGAACCTATGAAACCTTATCCTGTGGCAACAACGGATTAGGTTTATACTCTTGATTAGTCCTAGTCTTCCCAAAATGGAGGTTACTATCCCTTTCTGGAGCTGAATGTTTCAGCATGCATCAGGTGCATCATGATGACTTTCTAGGTTATTCTCCCCTTATTGCTACAGGACTGCCATAGTTGTTCTACAAACATGATGGATGTTTACTGGCATATCAAAGGCCATCAAGGGAGAGGAATTTCTTCATGTTTGGCTTGCAGTCAAGAGTGCTTTCAGTAGGGGTTTGTTCCTCTTTGGCTTTCCTTCAACACCCAAAGTACCCACCAAGTACCTGGTGAGGGTGGTAACTGTGCTTAGGCACTGTCACCTTCTTATGTTGATGTAATTAGGTGACTGACCCCTGACTCCCTCCACTTAGAATTCACTAGAAATGGATAGCATCTTGTGTTTTATTCTTTTGTTTGTTATAAGAAGTCATACCTTCTCCTGATGTGAGGCATTAACTTTATATGAGCAGTTTTAGACTACAGACAATGTCATTCTTTTCCTAGGGCTGTCCACTTACCCTGGTCCACTTCGTGGAGTGAATCTCCAACAAGCCTAAATGCAGGTTGTTGTTCTTTTGCATCATCACAGTCTCACTGTTCTGCCTGTGGATTCTACTTCTTTAGTGGTTGGTTCAATGTCTGGATCTTGTTAACCATTAGGACCTATATGACTCCTTTCTGGATGTCAGATAAGTTCATAGGTTCTTAGGTGAATAATGGGCCATCTGCCACGAGGTGTCATTTTAAGATTAGCCATGTTATCCCATTAGGCTTTGAAATTATTTTTATTCCTATGCTTCCCATTTGTAAATTAATGTTTCTGGGTTCATACCTTTGAGTATTGAAAGGGGACCCTGCTACAGGATTAAAGTAGTTACTAAGCCTAAGGTCAAGGACACCCTTGAGGAGCGTAGCCCAGTTTCCCGACTGCCCCAGAGCATTGTCTTGTTAAGTGTCTGTAGGAAGCAACTCCTAGCCTGAGAGTTCTTTGCAGCAACTGCCAGATTCAAACAAATAAGCATCATCCCTGAGTGGGCTTGAAACACCAGCCTTTTCGTTAACAGCCAAATGTGCTAACCAACTGTGCCACAGAGATCTTTGAAATCAGTCTCTGTAGTATTGGACAGTACTTCATTACCCATCTTTGGATTACCCCTTCCCTCTGCTGAGATTATAAATGGGTTCTCATCACAGACACCTCTCTGGAGAGACAAGATGCCCATTTAGGAGAGAAAGCTGTACCTATGGCTCTAAAAGCTCTTTGGAGACAGGACTTCATATCAGCTGTCTTAAGCTGAGAGTAATCATGGATTTGTTTTATGCTTTCAAAAATATTTGATTTTACTAGACCAATTTTTGGTTAGATCACACAATCTGTTCAGAATGTGAGACCTGAATATGCTGGACAGGCTGATTCCCTGCAAGGAAATTGTGGATTTAGGAGAGGAGCTGTCTTGCCATGACATGTTGTGTTTCCTTCATTTCAGAAGTTAAATTGTCTTACAGACATTCTATGTCTGCATCTGGATGTGGATGTTACATGTTATCCGATCTACATTTAGACAGTGTTCACTCACTGAAGCCTCCCAGAGCTAGGCATATTGCCAAGATGTGAAAACAAGTGCAGCAAAACACCGGAAAGAAGACAGTAGATGATTTCATCTTCTTCTGCGAGAAATTATGCTCCCATTTGACTCCTTGTGAAGTTGTAGCCCATGAGGTCTTGGGTCATTCCAGTGATTCTATGGCAGTTTTGGTAAGCGTCATTCACCATTCACTAGTCAAAGGTCCTCCTCCTCTCATTCTTCTTGCTATTTCAGTAGATCTTCATGACCAAACCATATGTAACCCATTTAATTTCAAGAGATCTCAGAGGAGGTTTTAGAAATTCATTTTACAATTAACAAGAAATACAGGGTGGTATAATGGTAAAGAGCTTTGCCTTACAATTGCAAGGTCCATGGTTCAAGCCTGGCCTCTGGCCACTCTATGCAAGGAGTTTGCATATGCTTCCCATGTCTTTGTGAGGTTCCTCCCACCTCCTAAAAACATGCTGGGTTTCCAACCTGAAGGATGCAAGGCATCAAGTTCAAACCAACCCTCCCAGATGAACCTGAAAGGTTTGCCAACAGATTTGACCCTAACATGAATGGAGTTGTAGCAGCATCTGCGGTATGTGCAGCATAGGATGCAGCACACCACAGCAGTATCCTGTAGAGAGGAAAATATGGAAAACAAACTGCATGTGTAACTAGGCTGGTCACTTGGCCATGTAAAAATTGGCTCTAGGTGATTTGACCACTTTGACTAATGTCACCAAAAAGGGGTATGGGTATTTGCTGATATTAAGTAGATTGAAGATGACGTATGCCAAGGACCCATGATAACAGTGGGATGGGTCTACGCACCATTATTAACCATATAGCTGGGATACCTCTGTTGAATGAAAGTTAGAGATAAAATCAATTTACCAAAAGTGGAGTAAGAATTATAACATTGAATGTAGGTTCATTGATGGAATATAATGGTGAGGAATAAGCTGGTGAAAGGGTAGTGCATCAGAGTCACTTTGGATCCAGAATCCCTTACTCAGAGAAGAAAGTCTTTTGAAGACAACAAAAAACAATGGAGGTCACAATCAGCTGAAAAGCAGTTGTCAGAGGGGGCTCTACGTCAACAAACTAGGCTGAAACCCTGGAAGTGGATTCATGTGAAAACACTGGCAGAGGAGATTTTCAAGGCTTTGCAATCACAGGAAGATGAGGAATATGGAAGAGCCGAGGTAGATTGTCACTGTCCCAAAAAGGTTAGTCGGGTTTGCTTTTATTGTCCTAAATGCATCAGTAAAGACTTAAAAAAGTCAGACATCAGTGGGCACACAGAAGATATAGGGATTGGACTCAGTTGAAGCCTTAGATCCTTCAACTACCAAGGTGACCTGTGCCTCTATTTTCAAGCCATGAAAGACACAGTCCTATTTGACTTCCTATGTCTTATAAAATCTTTGGCTCTACAAACACCCATACTAACAACCTCAATCTTCACTAGCATAAACCAGACTCATGGGAGAGACAGGTACCAAACTTAATGTATTCCCAGCCTATGGAATACGTTACCGGTGAAAATTAAGCAAAGCACTACTTTGTCTGCTTTAAGGATAGCCTTAGGGACTGGATAGATTGACACAAATGTTTTTACAACAATATTATCATGTACAGCCTTGCTTTATTTCAGAGTAAATAATATAAGGTGTCTGAAAAGGGGTGGCAAGAACTTTTAAGTGTGTCTAAATAAAGCTCTGTATTGCTACACATCTATGTTAACCCAGCCAAAGTGTTTTGGTACCTATCTTTAAGAATAAGGGTGATGTGCAGAGCTGCAGTAACTACAGAGGGATAAAATTGATCATCCACAGCTTGAAGATATAGGAAAGAGTAGTGGAAGCTAGGTTAAGAAGGGAGGTGATGATTAGTGATTAGCAGTATGGTTTCATGCCAGGAAAGAGCACTACAGATGCAATATTTGCTCTGAGAGTGTTGTTGGAGAAATACAGAGAAGATCAGAAGGAGTTGCATTGTGTCTTTGTGGACTTAGAGAAAGCATATGACAGGGTGCTTAGAGAGGAGCTGTGGTATTGTATGAGGAGGTCGGGAGTGTCAGAGAAGTATGTAAGAATGGTACAGGATATGTACGAGGGTAGTGTGACATTGGTGAGGACTGCGATGGGAGTGACAGATACATTTAAGATGGAGGTGGGATTACATCAATGATCAGCTCTGAGCCCTTTCTTATTTGCAGTGATGATGAACAGGTTGACAGATGAGATCAGACAGGAGGCCCTGTGGACTATGATGTTTGCAGATGACATTGTGATATGTAGTGAGAGTAGGGACCAGGTTGAGGAGACCCTGGAGAGATGGATATATGCTTTAGAGAGGAGAGGAATGAAGGTCAGCAGGGCTAAAACAGAATATATGTGTGTAAATGTGAGGGAGGGTAGAGGAATGGTGAGGATGCAGGGAGTAGAGTTGGTAAAGGTGGATGAGTTTAAGTACTTGGGATCAACAGTTCAGAGTAATGGTGAGTGTGGAAGAGAGGTGAAGAAGAGAGTACAGGCAGTGTGGATTGGGTGGAGAAGAGTGTCAGGAGTGATTTGTGATAGACAGGTACCAATAAGAGTGAAAGGGAAGGTCTACAAGAGGGTAGTGAGACTAGCTATGTTATATGGGTTGGAGACGGTAGCACTGACGAAAAGGCAGGAGTCAGAGCTGGATGTGGCAGAGTTAAAGATGTTAAGATTTGCACTAGGTGTGACTAGGATGGATAGGATTAGGAATCAGTATATTAGAGGGTCAGCTCAGGTTGGACAGTTTGGAGACAAAGCAAGAGAGGCGAGATTGCATTGGTTTGGACATGTGCTGAGGAGGGATGCTGGGTATATTGGGAAAAGGATGCTAAGGATGGAGCTGCCAGGTAAGAGAAAAAGAGGAAGGCCTAAGATAAGGTTTATGGATGTGGTGAGAGAGGACATGCAGGCGGTTGGTGTGAAAGAGCACGATGCAGAGGACAGGAAGAAATGGAAACAGAAGATCCGCTGTGGCGACCTCTAACGGGAACAGCCGAAAGAAGATGATAATTGCTACGCATCTGTGTTATACTCCCTGTGATCACTTAAATAGCATTGCATGTATGTTCCAATGCCATAAAACAGTGAGAGTCTGGGAGGTCAGTATGTCATGATATTTAGGATAACAGGGTATTTCTGGTGTAGCTTTGACTTTATACAAAAGATTTGCATGTGATACATACTTCATTGTCAGTGGTACTCACTGGGATTCCTGCTAATGCAGCAAAAATTTTCAGCAGGGAGCACAAGCTCTTGTCATATTATTACATTTGATTGTAAACATTGCTATACTGACGTATAGCAATGCTTACAAGCTTGTCATATTATTACCTTTGATTGTAAGCATTGCTATAGCTCAGTATTTTATCTTTTGCATACTTATTTGTTTGCAGTTGTAAATTAATGATGAATTTTGCACTTTGGTAACTAGTGCGTGGATTTAAGATTCAGCTCTGACATTGAGCAGCGGTACTTCTTATTTTAGTAGACTTCTTGCAGAGTATACTACATTTTACAGTTTAATAACTGTTTTTATCTTTCATGTTTGATTATGCAAGTTTTTCCAGCTGTGTTTACAACACAAACGTATATCTATTACTTTAGTGCTAATAAAGCAGGTCATTGCTTTTTTCCCTGGTTAGAAAAACACCCACCTAGTCCATTAACTGCATGCTTTGATGAAGCGGAGTGATTGGTGTGGCATGTTTATAAGTACTTTGTGGACAACAAGAGATGACAGAGTATATATCATGCAGAATAATTGCTATGTTTCAAGCAGACTGAGGGTGATTCAGACTGCCTTTTGTCTACCATAAGTCCATCAGTGGGCTCCTCACCAGCTGATTACAATGTTCACCTATCTGTCAACAATATGGGAGGTAACAGAAAAAAGAGCGTACAGCATGGAATCATTTATTTAGTTGCATCTTTAGTAAATCTGAAAAGGGGATTCCCTTCCTGACTGTCTGTTAAATTGCTCCCTGAACTGTACTTTCCAGAAAATATTGGCACTGCATACGCCTACAGTTAAAAATTACCTAATGACTCCATAGGAACAGAAGAAAGCCCCTTGTTTTACAGCATTATTTCAGTTTTAGTAATGTATCTTATTAATAAAGTCTGCTGCAGGCTTTTTTGCCAATATCTTCCTTAATTTTCTTATACTTTTTTTTCGCAGACCCATTCTTCACTTTGTTTTCTTTTATTTAGTCTGTTTTTTTTCTTCCACAGTGATACTTTAATCATTTTTATGTTTTCCTGTGTTAATCTCAACAATAATAATTGGTATAATATGTTATTTTTGCTCTTTATATTTCAATTATTGATTTCAGGATTAGAAATGAGTATATTAGAGGGTCAGCTCAGGTTGGACGGTTTGGAAACAAAGCCAGAGAGGTGAAATTGCATTGGTTTGGATATGTGCTGAGGAGAGATGCTAGGTATATTGGGAGAAGGATGCTAAGGATGGAGTTGCCAGGTAAGAGGAAAAGAGGAAGGCCTAAGATAAGGTTAATGGATGTGGTGAGAGAGGACATGCAGGTGGTTGGCATGACAGAGCAAGATGCAGAGGACAGGAAGAAATGGAAACAGGTGATCCACTGTGGCGACCCCTAATGGGAGCAGACAAAAGAAGAAGAAGATTTCCTGCTTTATCATTCATTTTAGCCTTCCTTCCCCTGTGACTCTTAAGTCCCTCTCCCCTATTGGCCTTCTTTTTCCATATTGATCACCAGAGTCTTGGATACATGGAGAGAGGCAGGGACCACAGATTCAGGGTATTTTATTTTATTTATCCTTTGTTGAGCAGATTCATCCCGCTAGGCTAGTAGCTTCTTTTAAAGGGAGACCCAAGGTGATATTTACACAATTAGGGGAAATTTGGGTAGGACATCGAGGAACTTCCCCTACTATTTTCAATAGATGCAATGGGATCGTTTACATCCACCTCAACTTCTACCAACTCAAGCAAAGGGGATCTTGGTTTACTGTCTCATCTGAAGAATGGCATGCTCAGGAGTACAGCACCCCCCTTAGACTATACTGCAGTGTCAGCCATCCATCTATCTGGTGTGGGAATAGAACCCATTGCTTCTGCACCAAAGCTGAGTGTGCTACCTGTTGCACCACTGACACCAGCGGGAGTTAAGAAACTTTTTTGCACTCCTATCCCCATCCTACTGACTGGAAGACATTATTCATTAGTCAGTTTGCCAGACCTCATATGCTGGCATGTTTTAGCATGTCCATGATTTCCAAACAGAGTGCATTAATACTTGTTATCCACCTTGCATTCCATTTGTCCCAAGCTGCAGATGTTGCAGTATAAGGCCCTTCCCAAGTGGATGTCTTCTAAAAGGACTCTGCCAACAAGTTTTTTCCAGGAATGGGTAAGGTGGCATTGGACCCTCACATGCATCCTTAAGTGACCAGCTCTTCCAACACCTGGGCATGTTACTTGAATCCAGGTTTAGAGCATCATTCATCAATGTCACAGAGTTACTGGCTTTATTTTTCAACCAGTTAGATCATACATCCATATGGCCTCTTTTAGGTTATAATGGTAGTGACTAAGGAGAAATGTGAACAGGCACCAGGCAGATCCTTCTGTTCCTTGTTGAGAAATGCTTTATGGTTCTTTAATATCCATGATGTGCACTAGCAACAGAACAAGATGAGACATTAGTTTAACTTTCCATGTGATAAAAATATGGAACACTTTGTTTACAATATTTAAAAAAAAGGGAAAGGGGAAGTACCAGCATCTTGGAAGAAAGCTCTGAGGGATGTATTACCAATAAAGGGTAAAAACTCTTCAGCTCTGCCATCAGTTCATATAAACCCATTACAGTTTTATTTCTATACTAAGAAAATGTCAAAGCTGTTACCAAACCTAATAGCTATGGATCGATGTGGTACCGAGGATTGGAGGCAAACATTTGACAACAGTAATAGAACAATGTATGCCCTAGATACCCCAGGTTCTATTGTAGGCTCAAGTGTCTGTGATACTGGTGGGGAGAGATGGGCATACCCATATCGGGGGGTGAGGGGTATACATCTGTAAATCCCTGGAGAACGCAGTCAACAGCATGATACTCTAGAATGCCCTTAGGTTCTACACTAGCCCCAGCCTTAACACAAGGATAGTCCGAGAAGGAGAGCCTGGTAGACCCAGTGATGGATGGGGACACTGGGGTAAGCCAGAAAGAATGAAGCATAAAGGAAACAAAAATAAATAAAAAAGTACAACATTAACAGAACAATGATGATCCAGTAGGAAGCAGAGTATAAGAAAACACTATTTTTGATGGGTCTTGATGCAGAAACAGCATTCAATAGAATCCGCTAGGCTTTTACATAAAGGCAATGGCAGCATTTACATTCCCTAATACAATAAGGGTAAATAAGGAGGATATATGAAAAGTCAGATATAAGAACTAAGGTGGAGAGGGTTCCTCTGTGACAAGATTTGTTTGAACAGAGGTACTAGGCAGGGATGTCTTCTTTCCCCTCTATTTGCTTTTTATTTAAAGCCAATGACAAAGAAAATATGGCCTTCACAAATTCAAGGATTTAACTGATATGGTATTCTATAAAAGTTAGCTTTATTTACAGATGATATTTTGTACTTGGTAAATCCAGAAAAGGAAATGTTGGTGTTGTGAAACATTTTGAAACAGTTTCAAGTCTTTTCAGTCTGTAAAATTAAATGAAGATAAAAAAAGGCTATAGAGGTAAAAACTATGTGTGCACTCATGAAAGGGGGGGTTCAGTAATAGCCTTACGAAGACAGGATACAATGAACTATTTAGGTTTATGGACTAAACAGGATATTCTGTTATGGCAGCTAAGGATATGTGGGAGGAAACTAAATAAATGATAATACATGCTTCATACTTTCTGGTCATCCCAGTGACCATGTCCATCGCCTTGACTACCAACTCCTTGTTCTACCCCAGACTTTCTCCATCTCAGGGCTGAGGCTGGCATGGATCCTAAGGATATCCTGGGGGGTCATGTCAGCTACTGCTTCTGACTTTTTTTTTTTTATTCAGTGACCCTCGCTCAGCCACTACACTAGCTGTTTTGTCAACTTTCTAAGTCAGTGCTATCAGTATCTTAAAAGTGTCCTTAATTTTTAGCTCTTTGCCCTTCTTTATTTCTGTTTTTGTTCCTGGTTTTAAAGAAAAAAACATGTTGAGCTATGTCTTGCCCTGTGTTGTGAATATCACAATCTACATCAAATACTGGCAGGCTGGATGGGTCTAGCGACATTTTTTTTCAATGTGCTTTTTGTTTGACACTGGATGCCTTTATCTGCATATTGAGCTCTTATTTATACTGGCAGCTTATGTTCTGCTAAATATAAATGAAAGACGGCTTAACATTTTGAATACTTCTTTATAATCCAGTTTTATGGCTGCGGGTTTCTGAAATGCAAACCAGACTTGCCATATGCTATTTCACTTTAAAATGATCAGAGCACTTTTTCTCATTGGAAGTTTTGCTGTTATCATATATGGGGCTGTGTTTCTTCATTTTGTGTTTGACAAGGTGAACTTAAATTTTGTCTATAGATGCAACAGCAACAAATTGTAAAGAAGTGTGGTTGAGGAGTCACTTTAAAAGGCAATTGTCTTCAGAAATTCAGACAAAACACTTGAGGCCAGACCAGGTTTAAAAGAGTCTTGTTTATTTTATATAAGAATTTACAGAGTTGTGTAACCTGGCTGTAAGAATGCCATGCTAACACAAATGGAATATATATATATATATATATATATATATATATATATATATATATATTTTTTTTTTTACGCCCATTCTGAATTCTTGGTATATAACTCAGAAGCAGGAATCATGCAGAGAGTTGTTCTATGCAAATTAATCTAATGTATAACTCATAGAACTTTCTGAATCCCTCTACGTCTTGAAAAAGTAGACTAATAAGTAGCTTATGCCCAATGTGATTGATTAATAGGAAGACCAGAGATTAACACAAAGAGTGAGGTCAGATTTCTAAGGGTAGTAGTTAACTGCCTTTCAACCAGCAACCATATTAGGGTGCCTGGCCTAGGGAAGTTAGGCATAATAGTGCCAGTCATGTGTCTGTGCTGCTACTTTGCTACATATGGCTTTTGGTAGGCAGAACGAGTTACTGATCTCAGCTCTTAATGCCTAGAAAAGAGCCATCATCACTTACATAACACCACAGTATGGTGAGACTTGGCCATCGCTTAAATTTTCTGTTGAACAAGTCTACTTTTGGTTTCAGCTAGCTCGATGGGTTAGAGGAATAAAGCCTTGACTACAGAGTGGGTGATTCTAGTTCAGTTAGTGGCTTGGGTGCCTAAAGGAGCTGGCCAGGGAGGATATGAGTGAGCGTCCACTTTTGGCTTGCCCATCATGAGGTGGGGGTAGTTAGCTCTGGCTCACTACCCAAATGGCATCTAGTATTCATCTAATGGAGTAAACCATTTGAGCCCATGCTATCAACAGTGCATTTGTACTATGTAGTGAAGGGGAATTCAGCATTCTGAGGCATGCTCCCCATGAAGAGACTGCAATCATGGAGCTCAGAGGAGTATACTGCCTCCCAAGACTAGCAAGCCAGACTGCTGACAAACCAGACTCTCTCTAGGGAACAGAGGACTGACCAAGATTCCTAGACAAGAATGAATGGACCATAGAGCTGCCTCCTAGCCCAGGAATGCATCCCCGAATCACTGAGCTACTTGGGTATAGGTAGACGACCCATCAGGTAGGTCCCGGGGAAGCAAAAAAAAAAGTACTTCATAATAAAAAATTGGCCCTTTTTTCTTTATTAACATTTAACATAACATTAACTAAAAATAATCTGTATATATATATATATATATATATATATATATATATATATATATATATATATTAATGATTACCACTTCATATCACTGACAAACTCAGACTTCTGACAGATTAATTAATAAATGCATGGTTAAATAGTTTTAAAAAATGGTACTTTTCCGTTAATGGGGCAGCAGTCATTGCAAAACAGAAATAACAAATAAAATCAATGTACCGCACAATCACAGCCCTTAAGGTGAAATAACATACCTAACACACTAGTAATAGGTGACTCTATAGTCAGGCACACTAATGCCCCACTCACTAGGCTGGACAAGGAGAAGGTTACTGTTAGCTGCCTGTCGGGAGCCAGAATCCGCCACATAACACAAACACTCAGGTCACTCCACAACAAGTACAAATATGACTCTGTCATTGTTCATGTTGGTGTGAATGACCTGAGACGTACCTCCCTGGACTACATGAAAAGAGACATGGAAGAGCTCTCTGATCATTTAGCCCAGGCGGGTATGACCCTAACCCTGAGTAGCATCCTGCCCTCACCAAGAATGATACCTCAGTATAAAGACAAAATGATCAATTTCAACAATTGGCTAAGCTTCTGGTGTCATTCAAAGGGGATCCAGTGTCTGTCAGCCTGGGATGACATGCTCGACAAGCCGCATTGCTTCACAAGAGATGGCTTGCACCTGTCACCCCTTGGATTTTGAATACTGACCAAGGCTCTTGCTGCCCCCATAGTGCTTTTTTTAGGCAAGGCTCAAAATTCAAACCCACCTCCGTAAATAACACAAGTATAAAAAATGAGGGTTATGCTACTCAACGCCAGGAGTTTAAATCTCAAAATGCATGCGCTTGAAGCACTCCTAAGTATGGAGAATGTCGACATCTGTGCAGTAACTGAAACCTGGTTCAAGGCTCCAGAGAGCACTCCAGCACTACTGGGCTACAACTCATACCACACATTTTGGCCACAGAACACGAACCAAAACACAAAAGGAGGGGGTGTATCCATATTCATCAACGATACCCACACCTCCAGGTTAGTGGCGCAGCATGATACCTCTGAGATCATCCATGTGCAACTAACATCAGGCAAATCTGCAATGCAAATTGTGGCCTGCTACAGATCACCCTCCATGACCCAGGACCACCACTCCGCCTTTCTGGAGACATTGGAAAATATGAAGGTCCTACCAAACACCCTGATATTGGGCGATTTCAATTACCCTACCATTAACTGGGAAAACTACTTGAGTACAAACTCCCAGGCTCAGCGCTTCCTGGAATTTATCAACTCAAATGCTCTGGATTAGCTGATAAACTCCCCTACCAGAGGCCACAACATGTTGGACCTGGTCATCACCAACATGGGTGACAGGTGTTCTGCACCGGAGGTCAACCCGTCATTGGTTAGATCAGACCATAAATTAATCACTCTGGATGTCCACACCTCACCCCACCCCCAGCCAAGGAAACCACAGTGAAAAACTTTTCTAAAGCAAACATCACCTTACTTAAGGCAGAGGTGGTAAGTTTCACAGTCCCCACGCTAAAGGATAACACTGCCTAAGATGCAGAATCTTTTATAATTGCACTCTATGAGCACCTACAAGGATGCATGGATCATGCTATCTCTATCAAAACCAAGACTCACTCCCCTAAGAGAAGGAAACCAGTCTGGTGGACCCCTGCCATAAACAGGTTATACAACAAAAGGAAGAATCTAGTTCAGAAAAAAAGCAAATCCCAAGAAGGAAAGACATCTCTGATCAGTATCGGTAAGAAACTAAGGTCCCTCATAAAATCATCCAAGGCTAACTTCAAAAGAAAAATAGCCAAGGATTCGAAAGATAACCACAAAGCCTTCTTTAGCTATGTCAAGAATCTAAGTGGCAACTCACAGATATGCTCTGAGCTAGTGCAAAATAGCACAAAATATACTGAACCTACTGATATTGCCAATATCCTGGCAGATAGATTCAGTGCAAACTTCAATTCCCTCTCACCTTCAAAAGGGCCCATGTTCCAGGCTGTGTCTTGCACTAACTACAGAACGAACTAACCACCCACCTAACCACACTGTTCAACCTCAGCCTCTCCAGAGGCTATGTGCCCATAGAATGGCACACAGCAATGGTTATTCCACTCCAAAAAGGAGGGGCCACAACTGACCCTGGTAACTATCGCCCCATAAGCCTGACTAGCCTGGTCTGCAAGGCTATGGAGCACATCATCATGGAACTCATTAACAAAGACATTGGGAACCTCCAAACACTTAACCCGACCCAGTTCGGCTTTGTTAAGGACAGATCATGCCTACTATACTTGATTGACTTCTTTGAGACAGTCACCAAGGCCATAGACGAGGGAAAGGTGGTTCACACAGCCTACCTTGATCTCACCAAGGCGTTCAACACCATTTCTCACTCGGGTATTATAGAAAAACTCACCAGCCTGAACATAAACCCCTATATCACAAGATGGGTTGCCAACTGGCTTACAGACAGAATTCACATGGTAAGAATAGCAGGCTCCAGGTCCAACTCTAAACCAGTCACAAGTGGTGTCCTGCAAGGCTCGATCCTGGGAACCCTACTGTTAGGCATATACTTCTCAGAAGTACAGGCAAACACAGGAGGACTATGGCTAACCAAGTTCGCCGATGACTGCAAACTGGGAGCCATAATTGACCCTCCGGCTGACATGGACATCCTTCAAAAAGGCCTTACTGAGACAGACACCAGGTGTCAAAGTCATGGCCTCAAGCTAAATGCCAAAAAATGCATAGTCATCCCATTTGGGAAAAACAAAACACCCACGAATTACCACATAGGCGGCAACCCCCTTAATACAGAAGAGATAATAAGAGATCTGGGGACCCAGGTAGATAGTAATCTCTCCTTTGACAATCATAATGCCAAAGTAGTTAGGAAATCCTTCTATGTGGCCCATCTAATTACTAAAGGGTTCGCATCTAGAAATAAAGAGGTTATAGTGCCCCTCTACTCCTCACTCATCAGACCCATCATAGAGTACAATGCCCCATTTGGGATGTACCTCACAAGACACTTCCAACAACTGCAAAGACAACAAAAGCACCTCACCAAGAGGATTACTGGCCTCAATCATATGTCCTATGCAGCCCGACTGAAAAAACTCCGGCTGTACTCAGTGGCATATCGCTTACTCAGAGGTGATCTCTGCCTGACTTACAAAGCCATGTCCAACTCAGAATTGATGGACATGCTCTACCTAAAGAAATCCAAGTCACTGCGAGCCACATGCTCTAGTGAGTTAAACATCGCCACAACAATAAATAGAACATGCTGGAGGGATAGATTCCTGTCACAGAGACTCCCTATGCTTTGGAACAAAATTCCTAACTACATTAGGCAGAGCCCCTCACTAACATTCTTCAAGAGAAACCTTGACAAGTGGATGGGTAACAGAAAATACACCCCTGGGATCACTTCATTGGCTCTGCTTGGCAGAGGCTCAGTTAATTAATCAATGGGGTGGCAAAAGCCTACACACTCTGGCTAGGCTTATAAATGCCCTCGGGCAGATAGCCTCATACCTACCTATGAACCTATGAACCTAAATTCTATTAAAGGCTGAACATACAGTGAAATGCTGTTTGATCACAGTGTGCAAATGTTCGCAAATTAAACAGAAATTGAGACAGCCCAACTCCTGGGAAGAGTTTAGCACTCTAAATGCCGTACACCACACAACCACATGTTATGAAATGCACATTACGCTAATGAGAATAACATACATAGTTTCATAACCCAAGCCAAACTAATCTTGAAATTTACTTAACAAGAATGGTGAGCAACAGTAACCTTTGCTTACATATAAACATCTGTAGGGAGACCTGCTGTTTACTTCTGCTACATGTCCCAAAGCGCTGAGATGAAAGTATACTAGATACCTTCAAAACCCTATATGAACACAGTAACAATGAGCAAATACCGCTAAAGTTTCACTGTGACACGATTAAAAGGCATTTTGCATTTGCAAACTACTGAACATCAGAAAGGAACCCACCTAGTTTCAGAATTCTTTTACATGGTAATTAAAACTGTTGAGAAGCCTCGAAATGACAAAAGTGTAACGGAGATAATCCAAACAACAAACGAGAATGAACTTTGTTAGTTACTTCTCTGTGTATGTTTCTCAGTAACATTTCTGTTTCGTGCGAAACCCCTTCTGCAATTCATATAGTTACAGAGACCTGTAGGACATATAAATACCCATTGCTCCTACTGTTATTGGAACTGTGTGGGTATCCTTCTTCCACATTGCCCTTGTTTCTGCTTGCAAATGTCTCTGTATGTAAGTCACTGTAATCACTGGGTGTAGCAATCTCAATGATCAGTGCTTCTTTTGTCTTCTTTTTTCTTTTATGGATTACAATATCTGTTTTTTTTTCACGTCTGTTTTCTGAACTCTTGGTAATGAGTTCTCCCATGTCATGTAAACTGCATCGTTCTCTATAATGCTTTGGTGACTCATGCTTCTAATGCTTCTTGCAACTTCAGAATGGTACTTTTTGTTATTTCTGTTTCGCGACGACTGCTGTCCCGTTAATGGAAAAGTAACTAAAAAATTAATTTGTGTGAAAGTATGTATTTGTACCAAGTAAACTAATGTTGTCATGTAATAAAACAGTTCATTGGATTATTTCATATGAGTAAAAAGTCACACAGACAAACCAATCAGTAAAAACTACAAGAAAAATCTAAGAAAAAACACATACACAGTACACAGAGATCTTCAACACAACATATAAACAAAAAGCTGTTTATTAAGCGCTTTCGTTCTTCTACAATCAAGAACGTATTCAGAATGAAAGAAAGTACTTACTAAATGCCTTTTAAGTGTACAAATCATAACATCACATTTAAACCAGCAAATCACAGCTCAGACCTAACTTGGTAACTTAATTATTACTTAATTAATAATCTCATGTTCCCAACAGCACATTACTAAATTGGTAAAAGCAAGGGCTACTTGTGCCCTCATTGCTTATCTGCTGGAAAATACTATTATTAAAAAGAAAATAATTGTTAACCAAATTTTGTATTATTTTTTTATTATTACTTTATTATTTTTTTGACATTTTTTATTTTTTTATGATTTTTGTCATTTTGGTATGGGCTTGTTTAATTGGGTTTGAGTGGTGATTTGCTGGTTTAAATGTGATGTCATGATTTGTACACTTGAAAGGCATTCGATAAGTATTTTCTTATATTCTGAAGAAGTTCTTGATTGTAGCAGAATGAAAGCACTTGTTTATATGTTGTGGTGAGGATCTCTATGAACCGAGGATGTGTTTTTTCTTATGTTGTACTTTGTTGGGTTTTGATTTTACAAGAAAAATCTATCCAAGCTAGAGTTTCCACTATGTGATTCCTTAAACCTCTCATATTAGAGGCATATGTGATGTATGCAAATTACTTCTTAAGGACATCAGGTGTTTCAGCTATATGGCAGTTCTGAATGCCCTTGAATTTTTTTTTCTTTTTAAGTCTGTTATAGACAAATTGAGGCCAATGAAGTGTTTATTTATGAGTTCTTTGCTTGCACATTTAGTCATCTAAATCAAAACTGGGACAAGTTGATGTATTTGTTTTTCTGCCAATTACAACTTCTTGGGGATTTTGTGTTGCTGGTGTACTTCAGCACTGCCTTCAGAGTTAAACGTCATCTTTCAGTGAACCTCTGTTCTACCCAAAACTGTCTCTGTATACAATGAATTACTTGGGTGAAAGAGGGCTCTGGATTTTCTTCACACAATTTTTGGTTTAAGTTCACGGTACTTACGTATTATCGCAACCAGATTTCGAGACGCCAAAGTGTCAGATAACTTCCTAGTGCAGTTTTCAAATACAAGGAACTTTCAGGAAAAGGACTATGTTTATTGTTTAACTAATGAGGAATGCAGATAGTTGTATTTACATTTTGGTTTAGGATATCCTTGACTAAAATTACCATTATTAAATAATTACTGGCAACTTTATACATATTGCTGGGTTTGTTAGACAAGTAAAATACAGCTTGATTTGAGGGATGCTTCGAGGGATTACAGTTTTGTTTTTCATCATTTCAGCTTGGTTGTTTAAGTTTAACTGACTTTTTGTCTTGCTATTATAATGTGTAGTAGTGCAGCCCAACTTATTAGGAAAAACATACTGTTGAAACACCTATATGAAAGTCAGTCAGGAAGCACTGTAATGTCAGGTTACCAATAATTCTCGTGGGGTCGTGGTGCCTCTCCCAGGGCTACAACTGTTTGCATAGCTCAAAATTACTGAATGATGGTTTATTTTCCTTGTGAAAATGCTGGCCCTGGTTTAAAGTAGAATTCCAAGAAATATTGTAGTTTTTCATCAACGAGGTGTTGGACAGTTACTAAGTGAAAATTGACTGACATTTTACTTTGCTTTTGGAAATACTGCCTGTTTTGGCTTTCCTTTCTTACTAATTTATGAACCTATGAATATGAACCTATTTGCTCTAGCCTGACTATACTATAACGAGATGCAGCGAAGTGGCAGCATTTTAACCTTAATTTTGTTATGCTATGCTATATTTCGGCAGGGCTTGGAAATGTGCCGCTTCTCCTGCTCAGAATCTGGTTGTGATAATACGTAAGTACCAGGTTCACTTCTTACATATCCTCCTTTTTCACAAAAAAGGATTATTTTATGTATTCTTTTCAAAACCTGACAATGTAGGTAGATGTCATTTTACTATTATCAGCTCTGTGCACTGATCCCCCTCTTATCCTGGAATGTCCACATCAGACTTCATTTGTGAGATCCATTAACCCACCACCATCATTAATTCATCTATGGCAAATAAACTTAAAATGGCAATTATTAATGTCACTACCTTCAGCAGTGTCTCATTTGGAAGCCTAGTTACTTCAAGATGAGGCAGATGTTACCACAGTATTGCTTAAACAAAAGTGTTACCTTTCGAGATCTACAAGACAGAATTACCACTTTATTCAAATATGACAATGCAGAATAGTGTCATGTTTTTAGTAAAATTTCGGAACAACCTTGATGTTAAACTGGCAAAGAGTAATCACTCATCCAATTAGGATTTAACAGATTGGCTACTGACACCATTACGTTTGGAAAGCCATGCAAAGCTGCAGACTGGACTGAGATATTTACCACCTCCCCCCATTAAATCTGTTTGAGGGAACCATTTTATACATATTGGATGGATGTTCTGTTAACAAAAATAAAATTCTTAGTCATGGGTGGCTTCATTTGGAATTGGAAGGGCAGGACCACATTTCATCTAAGAGAGAGAATATTCACCCTATACAACCTAACTAAATTAGTAACTAAAAAACAAGGCTGAACCTTATAAATAACTATTGTTTTCTTGTTGATGTCATTGTCACCAGTACTTCACAGAGAGTAATATGAGCATCCCAATGCTGCCTGACCCCTTACACGATCATCGTCTTGTAGTCACTCTCTTGTCATTGAAAAAAGAAAGAAATAAAAATGAACTTATTTATGTTGAGGGAAGATTGTTTCCCCAAAGAATAGAGCCAGCTTTACAAATTGAATTAAGAAATGTGTACTGGGAACCTACATTTAGTGAATTGTAATCAGTGAAACACCTCTGAGCTTTTCTTGCAGAGTCTCATTCCTCTTCAGAAAAAGTTGTTTCCGAGGAAAATTGGAAGAGATAAGGAAGAGGTATCCGTAACTGATAGTGGCTCTCAGACCACGCGTGAGAGAAAGTAATAATGTCCGCTCACAATGGAAGGAAGCAAATGGCACATTACACTGGCATATCCTTCTGAAACTTAGGCATCCAATACAGCCAAAGGTGTGTTATTGACAAAGACGCAGACTGCTCTTTAAAAATTGTTAGTGTTAGCAGTGAAAAGCCAGACTCCATTGCAGAGAATCAGATTAAAAATTACCCACATTTGCACTTGTTTCCCCCTTTCCTGTAACTAGTTTAGTCCAGATACAGATTCTTACTTTTAGCACTTGAATTTGCTTATTCGTGATCAGCACTTGTTCAGAACTTGTAAGCGCTAAATAACTTACTAATTACTACAGCACTCAACCTTCCTCATTACCTAGAGGAAAACAGTTTTGGTACTTACTTTCCCCACTTGCTTAGAGAAAAACAGCTCTTGTACTCACTTTTCTCACTTATCTAGAGGAAAATAGTTTTTTTATTCAGGCATGTCCAAGGGTCAGCTCCCAGTGTTCTCTCCTGTCTTATCTGATGAATCTGGGCGTCTTGGGGCAATGTAGAAATTGCCTCATGTACACAGACAACCCTCTCCTCCTACCACCCAACACTACAACCTGTGAGAGATGCACTTATCTAGCCAAACTGGAGGTGAAGCTCTCTCCAATCAAGACTGAACTTGACAGTCAAGAGGAGAAGGTAAACACTTGCACCACACCACACTCATCGCATAGTCTCACCTAAATCTACACCACCAAAATCCACACATAGAAACACAAAAACATTTGCGGAGGCTCTCAATAATAATCTGCTCAAGCAATAGAGACCTCCAAAGCAGAAATGCAAGCAACCTCCACCCCCCAACACCACCCAAATGACACATAGCCCGCAGACTCAGTGTGCCACTCAACCACAGCCAATAAGGCAAAACAACGTACCCAACACACTAGTCATAGGCGACTCTATAGTCAGGCACACTGATGTCCCACTCACCAGGCTAAACAAGGAGAAGGTTACTGTCAGCTGCCTGTCAGGTACCAGGATCCGCCACATAACCCATGCACTCAGGTCACTCCACAACAAGTACAAATATGACTCTGTCATTGTCCATGTTGGTGTGAACGACCTGAGACGTACTTCCCTGGACTACATGAAAAGAGACATGGAAGAGCTCTCCGATCTTGTAGCCCAGGCAGGTATGACCCTAGCCCTGAGTAGCATTCTGCCATCACCCAGAATGATGCCGCAGTACAAGGACAAAATGATCAACTTCAACAATTGGGCTAAGCTTCTGGTGCCATTCTAAAGGGACCCAGTATCTGTCTGCCTGGGATGACATGGTCGACAGACCACGATGCTTTGCCAGAGATGGCCTGCACCTGTCACCAGTGGGATTCTGGATACTGGCTAAGGTTCTTGCCGCCCCTATAGCGCCTTTGTTAGGCAAGGTTCAAATGACAAATTCACCACCGTAACAGGAGCAAGCAAACAAAAACTGAGGGTGGTGCTTCTCAAAGCTAGAGGTCTAAATCTCAAAATGCACTCACTCGAGGCACCTTAAAATGGAGAACATCAATATCTGTGCAGTGACTGAGACCTGGTTCAAGGCTCCAGAGAGTACCCCTGCACTACCAGGCTATAACTCATAGCACACTTTTCGGCCATGTAACCTGGACTGGAACTCCAAAGGCAGAGGTGTGTCCATATTCATTAAGGATATCCACACCTCCAGGCTAGTTGCTCAACATAATGCAGCTGAGGTTATCCAAGTGCAACTAACTCTGGGCAAAACTGCAATCCAAATTGTAGCTTGCTACAGATCATCCACCATGCCCCTGGATTCCCACTCCTCTTTTCTTGATGTACTGGAAAATATTAGGGTTCAACCAAACACCGTAATAATGGGCGATTTCAACTACCCCACCATTAACTGGGAAAACTACTCATATACCAACTCCTTCGCTCAACGTTTTCTGGAATTCATAAACTCCAAAGCCCTGGATCAACTTATCCACACCCCCACCAGGGGCAACAATATCCTAGATCTAGTCATTACCAATATGAGTGACCGATGTTCCACACCTAAAGTCAACGCCTCATTGGTCCAATCCGACCATAAGCTAATTACCCTAGATATCCACATCCTGCCTCCACTCCCCATTAAGGAAACCATGGTAAAAAATTTCTCCAAAGCCAACTTCATGCTTCTTACGACAGAAGTGGTGAACTTCATGACACCCATGCAGATGGACAAAACAGTTATGACTAGTGAATCCTACACAATTGCACTTTATAAGCACTTACATGAATGCATGGATCGTGCTATCCCAAACAGAACCAAGACGCTATCCTCCAAAAAAAGGAAGCCAATCTGGTGGTCCCTTGCCATAAACAAACTGTACAACAGAAGGAAGAAACTCTTGCAAAAGAGAGTAAAATCCCACGAGTAGAGGAGCTCCCTGGACAGCCTCTCTAAGAAGCTGCGATCCCTGATAAAATCCTCCAAAGCTAGTTACGAAAACAAAATCGCCACTGATTCTAAAGACAACCACAAAGTATTCTATAGCTATGGCAAGAATCTCAATGGCAACACTCAGATCTGCTCTGAGTTACAGCACAATGGCACTAAATGTACAGACCCAACTGATATTGCCAACATCCTGGCAGATAGGTTCAGTGCTAACTTTACCCCCCTCTCACCCCCTAAAGAGCCCATCTCTATACCGGAAGAATGCAAAGTTCCTGTAATCACGGCTGCACAGGTAAAAAACACACTCTCCAAAGCCAAGAACACAGCATCCATGGGACCAGACAACATCCCAGGCTGCGTTCTACATGAACTACAGAATGAACTGGCACCCCACCTAAGTACCATGTTCAATCATAGCCTCACCTCAGGCTTTGTGCCTGCTGAATTGCGCAAAGCAATGGTTATCCCACTCCACAAGGGGGAGCCACCACAGACCCAGGGGAACTACCGCCCCATTAGCCTGACGAGCCTGGTCTGCAAGGCCGTGGAACGTATGATCATGGAACTTATAAACAAAGACATTGGTAATCTCCAAACTCTAGATCGCACCCAGTTCGGGTTTATAAAAGGCAGATCATGTCTCCTAAACCTGATAGACTTCTTTGAAGCAGTCACCAAAGCCGTAGACAAGGGTAAGGTGGTTCACACAGCCTATCTAGATCTTGCCAAGGCTTTCAACACCATCCCCCACTCTGGAATTATAGATAAACTCACTAAACTAGGTATAAATCCCTATGTCACAAGATGGGTTGCCAGCTGGCTCACTGACACAACCCACACTGTGAAAGTAGCAGACTCCAAATCCGACTTCAGACCAGTGACAAGTGGAGTATCACAGGGGTTCAGTCCTGGGTCCTTTCCTGTTTGATATCTACTTCTCTGAAGTACAGGCTAACATAGAAAGTCTTTGGCTAATGAAGTTCACAGATGACTGCAAACTAGGAGCCATAATCGAAACTCCTAACGATGTGGACATCCTACAAAAGGGCCTCACTGAGACAGATGCCTGGTGTCAAAGCCATGGCCTCAAGCTCAATGCCAAAAAGTGCATTGTCATCCCCTTAGGTAAAAACTCCGTACCCATGAACTACAACATAGGCGGTAGTATACTTAACACCGAAAGTGTGATAAGAGACCTTGGGACACAAGTGGACAGTAGTCTCTCCTTTGATAATCACATCGCCACAGTAGTTAGGAAATCCTTCTACGTGGCACACCTCATCACAAAAGGTTTCTCATCCAGAAAAAAAGAGGTCATTGTTCCCCTCTACTCATCACTCATTAGACCCATTATAGAGTATAACGCCCCTTTCGGTATGTACCTCACAAGACATCTACAACAACTGGAAAGGCCGCAGAAACACCTCACAAAGAGGATTACCGGCCTCAAACAGATGCCCTACGCAGACCGTCTAAAAAAACTCCGGCTTTACTCCGTCACATATCGCCTACTCAGAGGTGATCTCTGCCTAACATACAAAGCTATGTCAAACCCAGACCTGTTGGACATGCTCCACTTAAAGAAATTCCAATCCCTCCGAGCTACACGCTCTAGGGACCTAAACCTTGTCACCACAATAAACAGAACATGCCGGAGGGATAGATTCCTGTCCCAGAGACTTCCTATACTCTGGAATAAACTACCTATCTATATCAAACAAAGCTCCTCATTAGCACTCTTCAAGAAAAATCTTGATGATTGGATGGGAAATAGGAAATTCACCCCAGGGATCACCTCTGTGGCTCTGCTCAACAGTGGCACAGGAAAATAATTTTCTTGGGTGGCAAAAGCCAGGGTACCTTTTTGGCTGGGCTTGTATAGGCCCCAGGGCTGATAGCCTAGTACCTACCTATGAACCTATGTCTTCCTTCATTATTAATATCAGGTCTCACTCCGTCACTGTGGCACAGACTACTTCATATAAATCAGACCAACCATGTCAGTGACTGCTCCTTCTTTTTCTAAGTAGTTAAGGTCAACACAGTGAAGAAAGTACTAGAAAACGCACAGTATTCCTACAATCCCAAGGAAACTTTACTGCGTCTTTCCAAAATTGTTAAGTAGTTTCATTTTTAAACATATCTGGAACAGGATCTTGAGAAGTTCTTGATGGAGAACACTGTAAAGGAGATACTGCTGAAAACCACTTTCAGCAGACATTAAATGTTGCACTTTTCTATGCTTCTGTATGACCGTGCAGTTGGCATAAATAAATTAGGGTGAGTTGGGGGGGGTCTTCTCCAACATAGGGCATGCAGGGTAACTTGCACCAGGAAAATAGAAAAGCTTATTCTCTTATTTGCTGAAAGTGGTATTCACTGATAATTGTTAGTGTTATTGTCCAGTGGGTGTTCGAAAGACATGCGTTGAATGGGCGTGCCTTTGTTGAAGGTTGGGCATTGGGCTGGCAACTCAACACCATAAAAACCAACTGCCAATCATTAGCAGACCGGAGTTCCGCTGTGGCGACCCCTAACCGGGAAAAGCCGAAAGACAAACAACAACAACATTGTCCATCAGACAAATATCATTTTGCTATATCATGAATTTCCTAAAACATATCTTTAATAGGTATCTATTTCTAGAGTAATACATCCTTGGTATAAACTCTCTTGTTAAAACTCAATTAGCAAAGATTTTAGTCCAGCTGACTAAGAGGACTACAAAGCTTTAGTTAACCTAGACCTTGCAGTAAAATCTTCAAAGGATAGTATACTATAAGTTCTTGAGGATGAAAATAAACATGGCCTCCTTTCTCAGGTCCAGCTTGAATCCAGGTAGGGTTCTAACACCCTAACAGCTCTCTGTAGAGTACCATAGATACTGTATCCTAAAATAAGAATAAATATCTCTTAACCAGTGTTTTATTAACTGATATGACAACAGCCTGCAAATCCATTCACCATGAAATGCTAGTAGCAACAACAGTAATTTAGGGAACTGACTGCAGACTGGTCCCATATTTACCTGTCAGAATGAACATTTATTAGAGCCTTGTAGGAATCACTTTTTCTGAATCAGGTTAGTTCATGCTAAAAGTATCCCAGGACTCATTTTGGGCCCTGCTTCGATTCTTATAGGTTGACATGTTCTTAACAAGCTTATGGCCAAGGAGACCTTCAAGAAGCTCAGCCACATCGCCCAGTACTGGTGGGGGTTATAGTGTAGTGTAATAGCCCCCAAGATGTGCAATAAGTAGCAAGCCACCTCACAGCCTAGCTAACTGTGCCTACATGTGCGTCGGCAGTATCAAGTGAAACACGTTCACAATGCCTGTCAATAAATTAGTACTAGAAAGTAGAATCAAATGGCACTTTAAAAAATATAAATTGATTGTTCTTAATGCTGTTAATGTCCTTGCACAATCTACATTAATCTATACAACCCTTTAAAAAAATAACGAAATGAAGTAATTTTCACCAGTTTCACAACACCCCCACCCCCAAAAAAACCCATACAAATAATAATTGAAACGCAGCTGGAGTTCAAAGTTTTTTATTTGATTTCATCACCAGTTTTTGTTGTGTGGTGTGTGTGTGTGTGTGTGTGTGTGTGTGTGTGTGTGTGTGTGTGTGTGTGTGTGTGTGTGTGTGTGTGTGTGTATATATATATATATATATATATATATATATGTGTGCATATCTCTCTCTGTAGATACATATATATATATATATATATACATATATATATATATATATATATATACACACACACACACACACACAGTATGTATGTATAAATATATATATATATATATATAAATATATATATATATATATATATATATATATATATATATGTGTGTGTGTGTGTGTGTGTGTATCCTTCTGCTGATTTTGTTAAAAGTAAAGACTTGTGGACCATGTTTATATTAAGGTTCACCCCACCCCCAACAGTGTACTGTGTGTGTACATATGTATATATATCTGTAGTTACAGCTATATCATATAATATTGGTTTATTTATTGTTTGTTTGTTGACTATGAAGTCCTTCTGGGCAGATGCACTTTATACTGGAGGGTTGGTTTGAAAGCCTTGAGACGTACAAGGTTTACTAACAAGAAGTCTATAGTGTGACCTCTATGTACACAGTAATGAGTACTCTCCTTGGGTTATTCATGAAACATTATGATAACGAAGATAAGAGATATATGTATTTAAGCAGTTAAAGAACTTCACATGCATAATATTAACAAAGAGATAACTCCATGTGACCTGTGGTACATTTTGTTTGATATGCAGTGTAAGAAAACCCAAGAGCAGTGGTGTTGTATTTATGCTGTGCTTTGAGTACAGATGCAATTTCATGACATTTGCATATAAAAATGATGACTGTATCAGCATTAAACTAAAGGTGCTGCTTGGCAAGTGCAAAGAAATCCAACAATACAGAGCATGCCCAACCTTTCGACCACCTAACCTGGACCGAAACACTAAAGGCAGAGGCGTGTACATATTCATTAAGGATATCCACACCTCCAGGCTAGTTGCTCAGCATAATGCATCTGAGATTATCCAAGTGCAACTAACTCTGGGCAAGACCGCAATCCAAATTGTAACTTGCTACAGATCCCCCACCTTGCCCCAGGATTCCCACTCCTCATTTCTTGATACACTGGCAAATATTAGGGTACAACCCAACACCCTAATAATGGGCAATTTCAACTACCCCACCATTAACTGGTAAAACTACTCATGTACCAACTCTTTTGCTCAACATTTTCTGGAATTCATAAATTCCAATGCCTTGGATCAACTTATCCACACCCCCACCAGGGGCAGCTGTATCCTAGACCTGGTCATTACCAACATGGGAGACCGGTGTTCCACACCAGAGGTCAATTCCTCGTTGGTCAGATCCGACCCCAAGCTAATCACCCTAGACATCCACATCCCACCCCCACCACCCTTTAGGGAAACCACCGTAAAACATTCTCCAAAACCACCTTCATGCTTCTTAAGACAGTAGTGGCAAACTTCACGACACCCATGCAGATGGACAATAGAGGTACGACTGCTGAATCCTACACAAATGCACTTTATAAGCACTTACAGGAGTGCATGGATCGTGCTATCCCTAACAGAACCAAGATGATATCCTCCAACAAAAGGAAGCCAATCTGGTGGTCCCCTGCCATAAACAAACTACAACAGAAGAAAGAAACTGTTGCAATAAAGAGTAAAATCCCATGATTGGAAGAACTCCCTGGTCAGCCTCTGTAAAAAGCTGAGATCCATCATAAAATCCTCCAAAGCTAGGTATGAAAACAAAATCGCCACTGATTCTAAAGACAACCACAAAGCATTCTATAGCTATGTCAAGAACCTCAATGGCAACACTCAGATCTGCTCTGAGTTACAGCACAATGGCACTAAATATACAGAACCAACTGATATTGACAACATCCTGGCTGATAGGTTTAGTGCTAACTTTACCCCCCTCTCACCCCCTAAAGGGCCCATCTCTATACCGGAAGAATGCAAAGTTCCTGTAATCACGGCTGCACAGGTAAAAACCACACTCTCCAAAGCCAAAAACACAGCATCCATGGGATCTGACAACGTCCCAGGCTGCATTCTACATGAACTACAGAATCAACTGGCACCCCACCTAAGCACCATGTTCAATCATAGCCTCACCTCAGGCTTTGTGCCCACTCAATGGTGCACAGCGACGGTTATCTCACTCCACAGAGGGGGAGCCACCATGGACCCTGGGAATTACTGCCCCATTAGCCTAACTAGCCTGGTCTGCAAGGCCATGGAACATATCATCATGGAACTTATAAACAAAGACATTGGTAATCTCCAAACTCTGGACCCCAGCCAGTTCGGGTTTGTAAAAGGCAGATCATGTCTCCTAAACCTGATAGACTTCTTTGAAGCAGTCACCAAAGCCGTAGATGAGGGTAAGGTGGTTCACACAGCCTATCTAGATCTCACCAAGGCTTTTGACATCATCCCCCACTCTGGAATTTTAGATAAACTCATTAAACTAGGTATAAATCCCTATGTCACAAGATGGGTTGCCAACTGGCTCACTGACAGAACCCACACTAAAAGTAGCAGACTCCAAATCCGACTTCAGACCAGGGACAAGTGGAGTACCACAGGGTTCAGTCCTTGGTCATCTCCTGTTTGGTATCTACTTTTCTAAAGTACAGGCTAACACAGAAGGTCTTTGGCTAATGAAGTTCACAGATGACTGCAAACTAAGAGCCATAATTGAAACTCCTAACGATGTGGACATTCTACAAAAGGGCCTCACTGAGACAGATACCTGGTGTCAAAGCCATGGCCTCAAGCTCAATGCCAAAAAGTGCATTGTCCTCCCCTTTTGTAAAAACTCTGTACCCATGAGCTACCACATAGGTGATAGTCTACTTAACACCAAAAGTGTGATAAGAGACCTTGGGACACAGGTGGACAGTAGTCTCTCCTTTGATAATCACATTGCCACAGTAGTCAGGAAATCCTTCTACGTGGCACACCTCATCACAAAAGGTTTCTCATCCAGGAAAAAAGAGGTCATTGTTCCCCTCTACTTATCACTCATTAGACCCACTATAGAGTACAATGCCCCTTTTGATATGTACCTCACAAGACATATACAACAACTGGAAAGGCTGCAGAAATACCTCACAAAGAAGATTACTGGCCTCAACTAGATGCCCTACGCAGACTGTCTCAAAAAACTCCAGCTTTACTCCGTCGCATATCGCCTACTCAGAGGCGATCTTTGCCTAACATACAAAGCTATGTCAAACCCAGAGCTGTTGGACATGCTCCACTTAAACAAAATCCCAATCCCTCCGAGCTACACGCTGTAGGGACCTAAACCTTGTTACCACAATAAACAGAACATGCTGGAGGGATAGATTCCTGTTCCAGGGACTTCCCATACTCTGGAACAAACTATCTATCTATATCAAACAAAGCTCCTCGTTAGCACTCTTCAAGAAAAATTTTGATGATTGGATGGGAAATAAGAAATTCACCACAACCAAACCAAAAAAAATGTAGCGAACTGGTGAAAATAAGAAACTAAAAACCAAGAAGTTTACCAGCAGGACTAGTAGACACAAAATTTATTTCCAGGTTAAGCGCTTTCATCAAAGTAAAATTGACTTCATCAGAACAATATACAAACAGTCATGTGGATTTAAATATGTTACAGTAACACAGGATAGGTTGAAATCCCACCAATCAAACAAAAATCCCTTGAATAAATTGATACCCTAAAAGGCATACACTGTAAAAACTAAACAAGCCAATAAAAACATTTCTATGAGAAAGTCACATTTTAAAATCAAACCCTTTCTGCTCTTTCTTTTAAAGCAGGCAAGATAGATATAAAATCATTTAATCCTGGACACAGATTAGCTGCCAAACGAAGCTCCATTTTGTTTAAAGTGTTTTTCCAATTACCACCCCTGGGGTTTATTTCTATTATATCCAATATCCCAAACTTGAATCCAGAAAAATTGGCACATATTTTACTATGTCTGAATAAGGCATTAGTTTCTTTTGAATTCTTAATATCATATAAATGTTCATATATCCTGGACCTGAGAGCCCTCTGTTTTCCCAACATAAAACCCCAGGCAGGAATTACACTTAGCCAAATATACTATTTTACTAGTGTGACAATTACCCTTTTTAAAAAACACTTTGTCCTGGTTTGCATTGTCAAGTTTCAAACTAACAACTGACAATATAAATCTACACTGTATACAACAACCACAGGCTTTAGTAAATTCATTTGATTTTGCACTGCTGTTGTTCGTGTTACCCTCCAAGGTAAGTTTCAAGTTGCGACCCACTTTAGTACAAAAAATAGGTTTTTCACCCACTGCTTGTAAAATATTGAGTCACCCCTAAAAATATTCCAATTCTTGCAAAGGATGTTCCTTATGTCATTATAATGCGAACTGTATTACACCACACGTGTGGGAGAAATTGTAGGAAGAACTCTCTATTTTTTCATTATTTTTTGTTTTAGAAAGACCTCTACCTAACAAAGGTTAATATTTCAAACCCTACTCTCTCAAAATCTCTTGTAAAATACCCTCCACAAATTCCAGTGGATAATCTCTCTCCAAAAACATATTCTTAAGGTCACTGAATTCTTTAATGACGTCCTCAAAATGAGAAGTCATTCTAGAAATTCTAATTGCCTGTCCCTTAACAATACTTTTTTTCTAGTATAGTGGGTGGTGACTTTGAAAATGGAGATAAGAATTACAAAAAGTTTTCTTTCTATACACTTTAGATCTGAAACAACATACATCCTTAATGATAGTGGTATCCAAATAATGGATTTCTTTCTCATTACATTCATAAGTAAATTTCAAATAATGAGTGGTGCTGTTTAGGTATTCAATAAAACCAGCAATACTTTCTTTGGTACCCTTCCATAAAATAAAAATATCGTCCAGGTACCTACTGTAAAACAAAATATCCAAGAAAAACCTGCTTTCGAAAATAAATTCCTTCTCCCACCCTAATAAAACAATATTTGCATATACGGGGGCACAGGCTGCCCCCATAGCAACTCCCTTTAATTGTTGGAAATATTGCCACAATAGGCCTGAATGGGGGTGACAAAACATCTTTGTGGATCTTAGGGATGTATCAACTTTGGGCTAACAACAAGACGTTATTTTTTAACTTGTGTTCCAAAGAGAAAGAACTACTTTTTTCTTTAAAACATGACAGAAGTATTCGTATAATGACCCCAGACAAGGGAGGGGGGGATTGTAATTTTTGACAGTGAAGATTATAAAATTCTTATCCAAGCTATTTTGTTTCAGGAGGAAAGCTATTTGCAGGTATCCAAGAATCAGATTAATATTTCTTATCAGCGTATTGATGGGTTTTTGGAAGAATACTTATTAGAACACAGGATTAGTCAGGAAGTCCATTCTTTTTTTATTAAATAATTTTCCCAAGGTACCTAGCATGTTTGGCATCCCTAAGATCCACAAAGATGTTTTGTCACCCCCATTCAGGCCTATTGTGGCAGCAGGGGGGTCTAAAACACACAATTTGGCAGTGTTTGTGGACCAGATGGTCAAGCATGTATTTGAGGGTATGCCACATCTTGTTAAAGATTTTTTGGATTTTCTGGGACAGATTAAGCACTTTTTATGGAATCCTGATCTGATTTTTTTGACAATAGATGTGCAAGATTTATTCTCCTGTATTCCTAGGGAGGAAGGTTTAGATTATTTTGAAAAAATGTTGTTTGATCATTCTATATTATCTTCAGAGCATGTGCAGCTTGTTTGTGAAATTATGGCCTTGATTTTAGATAATAATTATATTTTTTTCGAAGGGCAATACTTCCAACAAATAAAGGGAGTTGCTATGGGGGCAGCCTGTACCCTCGTATATGCAAATATTGTTTTATTAGGGTGGGAGAAGGAATTTATTTTCGAAAGCAGGTTTTTCTTAGATATTTTGTTTTACAGTAGGTACCTAGACGATATTTTTATTTTATGGAAGGGTACCAAAGAAAGTATTGCTGGTTTTATTGAATACCTAAACAGCACCACTCATTATTTGAAATTTATTTATGAATGTAATGAGAAAGAAATCCATTATTTGGATACCACTGTCATTAAGGATGTATGTTGTTTCAGATCTAAAGTGTATAGAAAAAAAAACTTTTTGTAATTCTTATCTCCATTTTCAAAGTCACCACCCACTATACCAGAAAAAAGTATTGTTAAGGGACAGGCGATTAGAATTTCTAGAATGACTTCTCGTTTTGAGGACGTCATTAAAGAATTCAGCGACCTTAAGAATATGTTTTTGGAGAAAGATTATCCACTGGAATTTGTGGAGGGTATTTTACAAGAGATTTTGAGAGAGTGGGGTTCGAAGTATCAACCTTTGTTAGGTAGAGGTCTTTCTAAAACAAAAAATAATGAAAAAACAGAGTTCTTCCTACAATTTCTCCCAGGCATGTGTGGTGCAATACAGTTCACATTATAATGACATAAGGAACATCCTTTGCAAGAACTGGAATATTTTTAGGGGTGACCTCAATATTTTACAAGCAGTGGGTGAAAAACCTATTTTTTGTACTAAAGTGGGTCGCAACTTGAAACTTACCTTGGAGGGTAACACGAACAACAGCAGTGCAAAATCAAATGGATTTACTAAATCCTGTGGTTGTTGTACACAGTGTAGATTTATATTGTCAGTTGTTAGTTTGAAACTTGACAATACAAACCAGGACACAGTGTTTTTTAAAAAGGGTAATTGTCACACTAGTAAAATAGTATATTTGGCTAAGTGTAATTCCTGCCTGGGGTTTTATGTTGGGAAAACTGAGAGGGCTCTCAGGTCCAGGATATATGAACATTTATATGATATTAATAATTCAAAAGAAACTAATGCCTTATTCAGGCATAGTAAAATATGTGCCAACTTTTCTGGATTCAAGTTTGGGATACTGGATATAATAGAAATAAACCCCAGGGGTGGTAATTGGAAAAACACTTTAAACAAAAGGGAGCTTTGTTTGGCAGCTAATCTGTGTCCAGGATTAAATGATTTTATATCTATCTTGCCTGCTTTAAAAGAAAGAGCAGAAAGGGTTTGATTTTAAAATGTGACTTTCTCATAGAAATATTTTTATTGGCTTGTTTAGTTTTTGCAGTGTATGCCTTTTAGGGTATCAATTTATTCAAGGGATTTTTGTTTGATTGGTGGATTTCAACCTATCCTGTGTTACTGTAACATATTTAAATCCACATGATTGTTTGTATATTGTTCTGATTAAGTCAATTTTACTTTGATGAAAGCGCTTAACCTGGAAATAAATTTTGTGTCTACTAGTCCTGCTGGTGAACTTGTTGGTAAGTAGGAAATTCACCCCCAGGATCACCTCTGTGGCTCTGCTTGACAGGGGCACAGGAAAATAATTTTTTTGGGTGCCAAAAGCCAGGGTACCTTTTTGGCTAGGTTTATATAGGCCCTAGGGCCAATAGCGTAGTACCTACCTATGAACCTATGAAAACAGAGGTAGGAGAACAGGATTCGTATTGGAGTGATAGCTAGTTGTTATAATATGGTATACTTAGTTGTTGATATGACTGTATAATGAAAGAAGAAGGGCAGTAACATCACATTCTACAACAATGAAATAAAAAATAACTAAAGTAATCAGGTAAATGTACCTAATTAGTAATGTAAACTGAGAAAATAACCACAAAAAGCATTTTTGCTGGGAGTAAGTCCTCCTGCTCCCACCTTACTTAAATTTACTAACTCAACTGTTGGGCAATGCGTGAAATACACTTATAGTTCAAAAACTGAACAGAATGCTAAGCAAGTGATCAGACGGACATACAGCATTTTCATTTACTTGCAACGTAAATAGGACATGTTGGAGGGACAGATATGTATATCAGAGAATCTGCCAAAATAGGTTTCTCATTCATGTGAAGCAAAGCCCTTCCCTCTCCCTATCCACAACCTGGAACAGTAGATGCTGGTCTGACACCGATGTCTCTGATGGACAGAGGCAGTCATAAAATCATGGTCCTAACTGACATACATTCTTTAAAATAACCTCTAAGGCACCATAACCCGTGGGATCCATTTGGGTTGCATGACTGTGCTTATAAAGGCCCTAGTGGTCGTTAGCCTAGTGTACATTTTTGAACCTATGAACCATAACACGCCTAGCCATATACACCTTTTACTTTTAAGCAGGCAAACTTAAAGGTTCTTGCCATCCTTTGCAAGTACTTAATAGTGACTACCTCCCAAATCAAGCAGGGCCATACATGATTACTCTGGTATAAATGTGTAATCATCAAGACTAAGCAGGTAAAGCAGTATTTTGCTTGCCTTGCAGTGGTAAATTATCTCCTAGGCTGGAAATACATTGTTTTAGGAACCTATCCCTCCAGCGAGACTTATTTATTTTAGTAGAGTGCATTTAGGTCCCTAGTATGAGTGTTTGATGAGCCATTGGTTTTGTGAAAAAAATAGGAGGTCAGATAGGACTGAGTCTTTCATAGTCCGAATGGTGAGCTAAAGACACCTTGGGGCACTAGGTAGGCCACTGAGTATAAGTAGAATTGTGATAATCTGTTGGAATAGTTGAAGGATTTAAGGCCTTTTATTTTTTTTTTAGGTAAAAATCATTGGGTCCTTTAAAGTTTGGCAATATGCTTGAAATTGTACATACCAAAGGGGGAATTATATTCGGTGATGGATCTGATAAGAGAAAAGTATAGTGGTTTGAATGACTTCTTTGGATCTTGAAGAGATTCCTTTGGAAATTTCCTGGGCCATTTAGAAGGAATTCCTGACTATGGTGAAAACACGATTCATGAATGAGAGAAATTTGGCCACACAAGTACTTGGGTCTCTTATGTTGTTGTGTCTTTCGGCTCTTCCCGGTTAGGGGTCACCACAGCAGAACTCCGGTCCGCTAATGATTGGCAGTAGATTTTTATGTGCCGAGTTGCCAGCCCTGATGCACAACCTTCAACGAAGATACTCCCATTCAAGCATGCATGTCTCCACACAGAAGACGCTCCAGCTGAGAATCGAACGGGACAACGTCTTGCTGTGAGGCGACAATGCTACCGCAGCACCACCACCGCAGTTACTTGGGTCTCTTATGACAGTATATATTTCAAGAAGTGTGTCACTTATAGCTTTATGTGGGAAGTAGTCATCAGGCAGCTTATTCATCAACTCTTCAGGAATATTGGCTTGGATGTCTGCAAAATAGATGACAAACAACAGAGTTACTAGAACTTGTCCCTGTGGTACTCCACTAGTTACAATTTTATGGTCAGAGATGTTACCAGAAACTGTCACTACTTGGGATCTATTGGAGCAAATCTGCAATCCAGCAGACAGTGTAGGGGTTTTAAATTAAGTTTGTTCAGCTTTTTTAATAGTACCAGCATGAGGGATAGTGTCAAAAGCTCTGGCCAGGTCAAGATAAGCAGCACGCACAGTGTCCACTGTCTACAGCCTTTGTAACCTTTTCAAATAAGTTTACTAGGTTCAGGAGACAGGGCCTGCCCTTCACAAAACCAAAATGAGTGGCATCTGGATCAGTTAAGTTGCCTATGTTTGCTTAAATAAGTTCTGCTATTATACATTCCATGGCTTTTCATATAGGGTTGGAGAGGCTGATGGGCTTATAGTTGCCTGGTTCTGCAGAGGATGGACTTTTTAGTAGAGACATCACACTGGCTGTTTGACAGGCATGACGGACAAACTCAAGGTTGAACAGTTCATGTAGAGACTCAGACAGTACATACTTGTCAGTGATTGAGTACAGGGGTCCACTTCAAAATACTGACTTTCAAAATACCTAAACTCAAAATACCGAGACCAAAATCTCTAAAGCTCAAAATACTGAAAACTTAAATTATCAGCACAGTACAGCAACACAACTATATTGCAGCAGAACTACATACAGAAACATATTACTCTTCTGCAAGTATAGGCAGGGGGGCAAGCCCCCCTGCACCCCCCACACCCCCTGCTACTTAAATATATCAGCTCCGAGATTGCTCTTCACTACACTGAAGTGCAATCTTGGAGTTGATACATTTAAGTAGTAGGGGTGTGGGGGGTGCAGCCCCCTTGCCTATACTTGGAGAAGAGTAATATGGTTTGTGTTTTATTTCATAGGTTCATAGGTTCATACTAGGCTATCTGCCCGAGGGCATTTACAAGCCTAGCCCATCATTTTGTGGCTTACGCCACCCCTTTAGTATGGGGAACTATACCCATTATTTTGCTGTGCCTCTGTCGAGCAGTGACACTGAGGTAATCCCTGGGGTATATCTGCAATCTCCCATCCATTGGTCAAGATTTCTCTTGAACAAGGCCAGCGAGGTGCTCTGCCTCACATGTACCGGGATTTTGTTCCACAGCATAGGGAGTCTTTGGGTGATGAATCTATCCCTCCAGCACGTCCTATTAATAGCCGTGTCGAGGTTTAAGTCTCCCGCCCTTGTGGCTCTGATGGATCTAGAGGTGAAGCATATTCATCAAATCTGGGTTTGACATGGCCTTGTATGTTAGGCAAAGGTCACCTCTGAGCAAGCGTGGCGACTGAATAGAGCTGGAGTTCTTTCAGTCGGGCAGCATAGGACAGATTTTGAGACCCTTTATCCTTTTGGTGAGGAACTTTTGTGGCCTCTCCAGCTGCTGCAAGTGTCGGGTCAGATACATTCCGAATGGGGCATTGTACTCAATCATTGGTCTGATGAGTGATGAGTAAAGGGAGACTATGACCTCCCTTGATCTAGATGAGAATCCCTTCATGATAAGGTGGGCAATGTAGAAGGTCTTCCTAACTACTTTAGCTACATGGGTGTCGAATGACAGACTACTATCAACCTGGGTCCCCAGGTCCCTGATAACTTCTTCTGTGCTCAGTGGATTGCCACCTATTTGGTAGCTAGGGGTAGCCTTGTTTTTCCCGAAGGGTATGACTATGCATTTTTTGGCATTTAACTTTAGGCCGTGGCTCTGGCACCAGTTATCCGTTTCTGTGAGACCCTTCTGAAGGATATCTGTGTCAGATGTGTTTTCTACTATGGCGCCCAGTTTGCAGTCATCTGCAAACTTAGTCAGCCATAACCCTCCTGTGTTGGCTTGTACTTCGGAAAAGTAGATGCCAAACAAGAGTGGGCCCAGGACTGAGCCCTGTGGGACACCACTTGTGACAGGCTTTGAGTCTGACATGGCGCCAGCAACTCTGACCCTGTGGGTTCTGTCACTCAGCCAGTTTGCAACCCATCTTGTGATGTATGGGTTAACATTTAAGCTGATGAGTTTTTCAATGACACCCGAGTGGGGTATTGTATTGAAGGCCTTAGCCAGATCGAGGTAGGCTGTATGGACTGCCTTTCCCTCATCAATGGCTTTGGTGACTGTTTCAAAAAAGTCAACCAAGTTTAAAAGGCATGATCTGCCTTTGACAAAGCCAAACTGGGTTGGATCCAAAGTCTGCAAATTCCCTATGTCTTTATTTATGAGGTCCATTATGATCCTCTCCATGGCTTTGCAGATAAGGCTTGTCAAGCTAATGGGCTGGTAATTTCCAGGGTCTGTGGAGGCACCGCCTTTGTGAAGTGGGACCACAGTTGCAGTGCGCCACTCCTGGAGTGCGTATCCAGAGGTAAGACTTTGATTAAACAGCTGTCCTAGCTGTGGGTTTAATTCCTCATTGAGTTCATGGAGCACACAGCCGGGGACACCATCAGGTCCCATGGATGCTGTGTTTTTTGCTTTGGAGAGAGCAGTTCTCACTTGGGCGCTGGAGATGTTTGGGGGCTGCACTCGTTTGGTATAGATATCTCTCCTTTTGGGGAGGGGAGAAGTTTGCACTGAACCTGTCAGCCAGTATGTTGGCAATGTCTGTAGGATCAGTAATCTTCACATCATTTTGAACTAGTTCTGAGCATATCTGGGAGTTTCCTCCTAGGTTTCTAACATAGCTAAAGAAGGCCTTATGATTGTCTTTTGAGTCTTTAGCTATTTTTCTCTCGAAATTTGCTTTGGATGATTTTATGAGAGCTCTTAGTTTTTACTTATAGTGATCAAGGGTGTCTTACCTTTTAAGGATTTTGCTCTATCTTGTAGTAGCTTCCTCCTTTTGTTGTAGAGTTTGTTTATGGCTGGGGTCCACCAGACTGGACGCTTGCCTTTGGTACAAAGAGTCTTTGTTTTGCTTGGGATTGCCTTATCCATGCAGTCCTGCAGGTGCTGGTAGAAGGCATTTGTAAGTGATTCAGCGGCTTGAGTATTGTTTTCCCGGCTCAGGGGCCTTAAAGGAGACCACACTAGTCTTTAGAAGTGTGAAGTCGGCTTTTGAGAAGTTCTTTACTGTGGTCTTTTTTTATTTCAGGTGGGGGTGGGATGATGACCTCCAGCGAGATTAGTTTGTGATCTGATCTCACCAGTGAGGGGTATACTTCCGGTGTTGAACATTGTGCTCCCATGTTCGTGATGATGAGATCAAGTATGTTATCTCCTCTTGTGGGGATGGTGACTAGTTGTTCCATGGCATTTGAGTTTATGAATTCCAGGAACTTTTGGGCTAGGGTGTTTGGGCTTGAGTAGTGTTCCCAGTCTATATTAGGGTAATTGAAGTCACCTAGTATGATGGTGTTTGGTGAAACATTTATCCCCTCTAGTGTTTTCAGGAAGGCCATGTGAGGTTTGTTTCAGTATGTACTTGTGCTGGAATATAATAAGTGTTGGTATCCTGTGTGTTTTCAGTATTTTGAGTTTTCAGTATTTTAAGCTTTAGAGATTTTGGTCTCAGTATTTTGAGTTTTGGTATTTTGAAAGTCAGCATTTTGAAGTGGACCCAAGTACAGACTGGTGTCTTATCTGGCCAGTAAAGACATTATTTTTAGTCTTTGACATGGATTCTAAGACTTGCTCCAAGATAATTACAGATGAAATTAGATTTTCAGAGATAGTGGGTGCATGTTAATGTTGAATTTGTCTGCTAATATTATGGCTATATCCTTGAGGCTGAAATGTGTGATATTATTGTGCATGGGCTTGGTGCATTGTTTAACATCATTCCTTAATTTCCTTCCATAGCTGAAGAGAAATATGTTAAATTTATTTTGGTACCTGTACTGACCTTTAAGTTTGTAATCGGATACACATTTTCAAATAGTGCTCTCAAGTTCCTTGCTGGCTTGTTTCATTGTGATCTTGAGGTAGGAACATGGAGATTTCATACAACTTTTCGTTAGTGTCTTTTTTAGTTATACTGTTTATTAACACAGAAATTCCACCAGACAAGATTATTCCTGATTTTACCATGATATTTAGGGTTGATGGATTCTGACTTTTTTATGGAGCTTTTTAGGTGCTGATAAAAATTAGAGGTGAATGTGTCAGCCATCTTGGTTGGGTCCAGTTGGGGGTATTGTTGGATGTTTTGTATACGTCTTGCACAGACTGAAGTTGGTTTGCTCTTAAAAAGTCCCTAAAGAGAGGAAACTGGGAACGTATTTTCTGGAAGTGTAATGAGCTGGCACACTTTAAAGACTCCCCACAGACTACTCTGTCAGAGATACTGGGTGAGCAAATTGGTGTAACTAAGGAAATAATTTTTTGAGCTATGATACAGAATCAGAATTGCCTAGACATAGTAAGGCCTTGCTGAGTCTAATTATGATGACTGCCAAAAAACAATTACTAGAAAATGGAAATAAAAGTCTAAACCAACTTTACTAGAAGTAGTGAAAATAGTAACAGAGATAAAACAACTGGAATTGGGATCTTTAGAAAAGGGTAGAAACAAATTACAAAAAAAAAAAATGTGAATTGTGGGAACAATTCATGCAGAGGAGGAATTAGGTTTAAAAGAAGGCAGGATTTAAATGAGCTATGTAATGTTTGGCTGACAATGACTGGATGGATTATAAGTGATGTTGGAGTTTTTAGAATCTGTCTATATAGGCCTTAAACACTTGTCCTATATGGACAGACTCAGAAAACTCCAACTATTCTCTGTCTCATATCGCCTACTTAGAGGCGACCTCTGCTTGACTTACAAAGCCATGTCTGACCCAGCTCTGTTAGAAATGCTACAGCTAAAGAAATGCCAATCCCTCCACACTACATGCTCCAGAGACCTCAACCTCATTACCACAATCAACAGAACAAACTGGAGGGACAGGTTCATAACCCAGAGGCTGTCCATGCTATGAAATAGACTTCCCATACATGTCAAGTGGAGCGTCTCACTGGCCCTCTTCAAGAGAAAGTTTGATGAGTGGATGGGAAATAGAAAATTCACCCTGGGGATCACTCAGGTGCCTCTACTCGACAGAGGCACTGGGAACTAAGGTTGGGTGGCATGATGCCAGGGTAATCCTATGGGCTTGGCTTGTAAAGGCTCCAGGACCATTATCCTAGTACACACATATGAACCTATGTATAATGTCTGCAACGAAAATTATGTCAATATGGTTTGTGATGTATGATGTTTTCAACTAAAATTATGTCAATATAGCTTGTTTTCATTCATATAAATGTATGTTTGCCTATGTCCTATGTGATAACTTAATAAAGATGTTTCTTGTTTAAGAAAAAAAAAGTCCCTAAAGACTTTAATTTGATGGCAGTGTGATACAATTAAGCCTGACAGAGAAAGTAGCAGACTTGTGGCCAGATTATTTAACCATGGTTGTGGAGATGTGCTATGGAGTACAGGAGATGGTTAGTTTGGTAAGAACCAGATCAAGGATATTAGAACCTCTAGTAGGTAATTTTACAATTTGTCCCAATGCAGTGGTATTAACAAAGTCAATGAAATGCTGAGCACATCCATTTTTATAGACGTGTGCCAGTCAATACCTAGGTAATTGAAGTCACCTAGAATGAAGGTTTCAATTTGATATTTAACTCCTCAATGGCATTTAGGTAAATTCAATGATCTTTCATGGACATTGACAGGGTTCTGTAGCTAGCAATGAAATAACAATTAGATTTGTCATGTCAGATTTGGATCTCTAGGAGCTCCATGTTAGGATTATGGATAATCTGACAATAGGTGATAGTTGTTCTGACAAATACAAATACTACACCGTAGTTACTCAAGTGCCTAAAGGCATGATAGTTTCTAAACTGTGGTGTAGCGATCATGCTACCATTGCACTGAAACTATGTTCATATGTTCCTAGGTTGGTACTAGGCTATTGGCCCTAGGGCCTATACAAGCCTAGCCATAACAATTCTCTGGTTATTTCTTCCCACACTATTTACTTCCCTGGACCCCTGTCTAGCAGGGCGACTGACGTGATCCCCGGGGTGAAGTTCCATTCTCCCATCCAGTCGTCAAGGTTCCTTTTGAAGAGGGCCAAAGAGGTGCTCTGCTTGACATGTATGGGCAGTCTATTCCAGAGTCTGGGCAGTCTCGGTTAGGAACCTATCCCTCCAGCATGTTTTGTTTATTGTGATGACAAGGTTTAGATTCCTGGAGCATGTGGCTCTGAGGGATTGGGATTTCTTTAAGTGTTGCATGTCCAACAGCTCTGGGTTTGACATAGCCTTGTATGTTAAGCAGAGATCGCCTCTGAGTAGATGATATGCGACAGAGTATAGCTGGAGTTTTTTAAGGCGGTCAGCATACGCCATCTGCTTTAGGCCTGTGATTCTTTTAGTGAGGTATTTCTGCAGCCTTTCCAATAGTTGCAGATGTCTTGAGAGGTACATACCAAGTGGAGCATTGTATTCTATAATGGGTCTAAAGGGATGAGTACAGTGGGACAATGGCCTCCTTTTTTCAGGATGAAAAGCCCTTAGTGATGAGGTGCGCCACATAGAAGGATTTCCTGATTGGTGTGGCGATGTTGTTATCGAAGGTGCGACCACTGTCCACCTGTGTTTCTAAGTCTCTTATCACACTTTTGGTGTTTAGTGTACTGCCACTTATGTGGTAATTCACGGGTACATGTTTTTTCCCAAAGGGGATAACTATACATTTCTTGGCATTAAGCTTGAGCCCATGGCTCTGGCACCAAGCATCTGTTTCTGTAAGGCCCTTTTGTAGAGTATCCACATAATTTGGGGATTCAATAATGGCTCCTAGTTTGCAGTCATCTGCGAACTTTGTTAGCCAGAGTCCCTTAGTGTTGGCCTGTACTTCAGAGAAGTAGATGCCAAACAAGAGCGGTCCCAGGACTGAAACCTAAGGTACTCCACTTGTCACTTGTCTGGAGCTGGATTTGGAGTCAGTTACTTTTACAGTGTGGGTTCTGTCAGTAAGCCAGTTGGCAACCCATCAAGTGACGTAGGGATTAATGCCCAGCTTAGTAAGTTTATCTATGATTCCAGAGTGGGGTTGGTGTCAAAGGCCTTGGCGAGGTCCAGATAGCTGTATGGACCACCTTACCCTCATCCACGGCTCTGGAGACTGATTCGAAGAAGTCAATCAGGTTCAGGAGACAAGATCGGCCCTTCACGAATCCAAACTGGGTGGGGTCCAGTGTTTGAAGGCTGCCGATGTCTTTGTTTATAAGTTCCATGATAATACGTTCCATGGCCTTGCAGATCAGGCTTATCAGACTGATGGGGCGGTAGTTCCCAGGATCCAAGGTGGATCTCCCCCTGTGGAGTGGGATAACTGTAGCTGTGCACCACTCAGTGGGCATGAAGCCTGAGGTGAGGGTATGATTAAACATGACACTTAGGTGAGGTGCCAGTTCATTTTGTAGTTCATGTAGTACACAGCCCGGGATATCATCTGGTCCCATGGATGCTGTGTTCTTAGCTTTGGAGAGTGCATTTTTTACTTGTGTGGCCGTTATTACTGGAATTTGGCAATCTTCCAGTATTGAGAATGGACCGTTTAGGGGGTGAGAGAGAGAGGTGAAGTTGGCACTGAATCAATCTGCCAGGATATTGGCAATATCCTTGGGATCAATATATTTAATGCCATTCTGTTGTAGCTCAGAGCAGATCTGAGCATTGCCATTTAGATTCTTGACATAGTTATAGAATGCCTTGTGGTTGTCTTTGGAATCTTTGGTAATTTTATTTTCATTATTATTTCGTACTAATGTCTCAGTAACTAGGCAGATATGAACATGTTTGAGTTGCAGGAGGGCCGCAAGTATGTCCAGGTGGGAGACTGCCTAAAAAAGGCACTGTAGGGGCAGCAAAGGCTTTAACCAATTTGGGGGCATCCTGGTATGAGAGATGTAAGCCATCTCTGATAAAACAGGAAGTCTTATATACCATCTTATCCCTGGTATACACATACTGGGTCCCCTTAAAATTACATCAGCTATGTAGCCAATTGTTACAGCCAATTGTTTTGTCTTGGTATCTGGGCATCATGTTTGGTGAAGGCAAAACACTACTGAAGAACAGTGTCTTTCCAGCCTCTAACACATGTATATTAAGTTTCATCAGGCTTATGTGTATGCCTCTCTAGACGGAGAGCCTCAGGGCATTCACTCACACATGGGCCATCACTAGGCTGTAGTTGTACTTGTCTGGTTTAAGGGACCTTACAGTCCTTGTGACATCGTGCAACCTGTCACCAAACAAGCAGCTTACAGTCACACTGTTCTTGTCCATTCCGGTGAGTGAGCGGTATGAATGTATGCCTAACTAAATATTAATCTATGACTAGTTGCCTTTATGAATTTAGGCATGATTTCCTGGTCATTCTAAAGCAATATGTATGCAGCTGCAGCATGGGGAATTGGATAAGGAGTAGGTGTTGCCTGGTGTGCTGAAAGCTGAGCTGTTTTACGGTATGTTTTAGAAGGCTTTGGCAAATCTTCCTTTACTTATGGGTTAAGGTGGTTCTGTTGGGTGTATGATGCTTTCCTGTAGTGGGCTGATGCAAGAGGTCTGCCTACATGTTTCTTAAATATTTACTTCTCTTGCAGGTTGTACTGTCAGTTGGTAGAAGCAGTGAACAGGCAGTAAGCATAAAGCAGTTGCTACACAGCCTTAGATCATCTAATATGACCAGACTGGCCATAGATGGCATGACAGCAGACTGCTGAGCCATGTTGCCAAAACATGGATGACTAGGGCATGTCATGGTAGTCAGGAGGTGGAGGGAGATGACTATAGAAAACCTTCAAGATATATGGATGAAGCATTTAGAATGATATGCTGAAGTTAGGGTTAATCTAGCAATACTTAGAGAAAATACAGAAGTTGGTTTGCCAATAATTGTAAATAGTGGTGATTCACCAATTGGTTGCTACTCGTCCTTGTCTCACCACAACTACACTCACCTAGGAATCAATGTCCATTTGCTCCCCTCTCTCACCAAAAGCAAAACAGTAGCACTAATCCCAAGATGGTTTTTGAAAAGCAGGTGACAGGCTCTTTGATGGTCAACAGTCTTGTCCCAAATGTTGCATGGATCTGCAGGCATGTTGTAGCTTTTTCATGACAGATGCCCTGGATAGCATGTACACACCTCAGTGCAAGAGATCTAGGATGCACAACGGTCCAAAACCACAGCAGCTTGGCAAAGCCTAATACACACTGCCCAATCAAAGCAAGTCAAGAATCAGTTCCTACATGCTCCTATCTCACTAGGAGCAAAACAGTGATGCATTTCTGAAATTTCGATGATTATTACTATTTCTTTTGTTTATATTTTACATCTATTCAGAATTGTTATGATCTTCTTCCTTTCACTTAAAAATGTTTTGTGCACAACTTGTTTATGAAAAAAAATATTCTGAGATGCACAGTCAATAGAAATTTTGTTAAAAAAAGAAATTTTGCAAGACTAAATAGAGTTTTGATTTTTTTATTAGTTTTATGTCTGTTTATAATAATGTCTTATTAAGTAGCCTGTAACGGATCCTGTCCACAAAGCATCACTTGAGCTCTGAAGATCTACGCCCTCTCAGTGCATCCACTATTGCTTATTCTCACTAATATTATTATTACCATAAAATGACTATCGATAAATTCACCCCCTCTTCTTCACACACTCTTTTCCCCATTCCATGCCCCTTAGCCCTCTTCTTCTCATGTGTCACACTGTTGCCCTACCCTGCACCCTTCCCTACTTCTCAAACCACATCTTCCCACTTCCATGTCCTCCTAAGACTCTAGCTCATTATTCAGTACAGAGTAAGACTTTTGTAGGTATAACTTATTTACATTGATACTAACCTGTACATTTGTGTTCTAGGCTAAACCCTTTTTACAGTTTCATGTTCTAGACTAAACCTTTTTTACAGTTTTGTGTTCTAGACTAACCCTTTTTATGATTTGCAAGCTTTTTTTTATTTATATACGCTTCTAATATTTTTCTAAGTAACCTTCATTCTTGATGCTTGCATGTTGATACTGTTGCTGTGGTTGACCTGAGCTGAGCTTGAAAATAGCTCTTAGGCTCATAGATTTAAAGCTTTGTACTAGGCTATTGATCAGCTACTTCATTTGTAGCTTAGCTTTAAGATCCAATTTTGTCAATGCCATATGACAGAAGTAACTACTGTCTAATTGCTTCCCCTTTCAAGGAGGGTTTGAGGGTCCAGAACAGGCATGGATGTACAGTTACAAAACAAGTTGTCGAAGTTGCATTTGATGTGGTCCAGTGCTCTACCCCAGTTAACAAATGGTAAATAAAAATAAGCAAAATAAAATACCTGCCCTGATTTGAGGACCCAGTTACAGAAAGGTAAATAGTAAAAAAACGCTTCACTGTTGTCTGATTAAAAGACAGACACTTGTATATATCACCTCTGACAGCAAATGATAATTTAGATTTATTAGCATTGAGGACAGAGTGAACATACTTGACATACAATGCTTGTTAGGACACAGAAACTCATGTGAGATAAACATTTTGTCATTGTTAAAGTTTTTGTCAGTTTGAGAGATGAGTAACTTTGAAACTAATGATTTCAAATCATCTGTTTTGTGCGGCTATACTTTATATGGTGTAGACATTTATGTTCAGAAATGAGATAGCAGCTACCAGCTGGTTTCTCACAGTACTGAATGTTTCTGTTGTTTCCTATGTATGTTTCATTGTATTCCTGGAAATGATATCATGCTTTCCTGAGAAATCTGTTGAGTAATGCTGTTATAAGGTGTATGTGTCCGTGTTGTAGTCCGCTCACGTGTGTGTGTGTGTGTGTGTGTGTGTGTGTGTGTGTGTGTGTGTGTGTGTGTGTGTGTGTGTGTGTACATATCTGTATACATGAAGGTGTGTACACAAAATGTAATTCAAATACTTCATAGTGTATGTATAATTGTGTACATGTGTGTCTCTGTATAAGCTCTGAGCATGCAGAAATAATTCACATCCTTGTTGGCATCTGTGTATGTCTGTGTGTCTGCGAAGGTGTGCATGCACAAATAGTTCTTGTGTGTGTATAAGTGTGCACATCTATGTTCATGCATGTGTATATGTTTGAGAGTGAAAAGAGTTCACTGTGCAAAGAATTCACATCTGTGTCTGTATTTGTATGTGCATATCTGTGTGTGAGTTAGTGTTGACACCTTTTCAAATGCCTAAAGTGGGACATTTTTTATGGACATTTGAGATTTTAAAAGACGAACTGTATACACTTCCATTACAAAGCACTGGTCTTCACTTTTCTTTCCAAAATAAAAGCTCAGTCTTGAGAATTTGAGTTAGTGATGCTGTTTCATATAATATTTAGGTGTTTCAGATACAAAATAATTGTTTTATGCAAATATTAAAAGAAACTTAGGAAATTATAATTATCTTAAAATCTCAGGACTTCTGCTAGTTTTCATGTTTGCTTTTCCACAGGACAAAATTGCATAAATGAGGACCGTACTACTTAAAGAGGGACAGGTAGTAACCCACGTGTGTGTTTGTGTGTATGTGTGTGTGTGTGTGTGTGTGTGTGTGTGTGTGTGTGTGTGTGTGTGTGTGTGTGTGTGTCAGCACACATGTGCAGTTAAGTAAGAAAAGTGTTTATTGTAAGGTATTTATATCTGAATTAGTACATCATGCTAAACACAGTATTCTGAGAGAACATCAGCGTAAAAAAAGATATAATGTTACTCTACCAACCAGAAAAGGGAAATAAGGACAATTAAAGGACATACAGGTTATAGCTTTTGAACTAATGTTTGTTACATCTATTTTTTTTGTGTTTCATAGACCATGAGTGTGAGAAAGGTCAGTGCTACTGAGCCAACCAGAAAAACAGGAAGGTAGAGGAACTGTTTACTGTAGACAGTGTTAATACTTTAAAAACCTACTGATGCTATATTTTCCTGCTAACAGTGAGTACTTCTTTCAAAATTGTGTGGGGTGTGTATGCATGTGTTTAACTGTGCATGTCTGGTTGTATTTGTAAAGAATAGAGTGCATTGTGTATTTAATTTGCCCTTTTCTAACATTTCTGTGTCTTTAAACACATAAACAATAGTTCCTCTTTTTTTTTTTACTTATCGCATGACTGTTGAATACTGTATTTAACACTGCCAAAAACTGAAATGGCATGAGGCAACTGGTTTTAGCCTAACAGGAAGCTGCTATAAATGTTATTTATTTTGTGTGAAGTCTGCCAGTCTGCTACAACAAATGCGCTTCATAACCCATTGAGAAGGTAAGCCTATTCCAATCATAGTTCAGTTGTATTCCTGCACCAGTGCCAGTGGTCAAACCCATTTGTGACCACATTTTACATTAAGCATAATTTTAAAGCCAAGTGGCCCTTTTCCAGTGGAAAATGATTATAAATGGAGCACATTATTGTGAAAACCTTATTTTAACCTTCTGGTTAAGGATATTAGTAATTCTGTTTGTCAGTGGGTGACTCTATCCATTCATCCCTCCATTTTCTAAACCACTTGGCCCTTGTGAGAGCTGCAGTGATAGCAAGTTGAGCTGGGTAGACCAGACTTCCCTGCCCCCAACAGCAATATCAGTGTCATTTTGTAGGATCCACAGCTGCTCCTAGGCAAGCCAAGAGATATAATTCATCCAGTATGTCTTGGCATTACCCTCAGTCCTTTTCCTAGTGGGTATGCCTAATACACTTCTCATTGGAAGAACCTAGGAGGTATCCTCACGAGGTGTCCAGCCCATTTCATCTGGTACCCCTCAACTTGAAGGAGCATCAAGTGTATTCCCAAGATCCCACCTTTACCTCACCCTGTCTGGTTAATTAGGGTTCTCATATCTGCTTTGTTGTAAACATATTATCAGCTATCCTGCAAAGGAAAAGAATCGTTGCTACTTGTTTCCATAATCTTATCCTTTCAGTCTCTCCCCTAAGCTGGCAATTACAGGTGAGAATGAAAACACGGACTGATTGGTTAACTCAGAGCTTTGGTCTCTGGCTTATTTCAACACTGTGAACCTGGAGAACATTTCCTTCAGCTATAATATGTTCTCAATCCTAGTGTCAGTAATACTTGAATAAGAATGTGGGAGAATGAATACTGCATTAAAAGTGCAGAAATGTCTGAGGTTCTTGCTCCCAAGTTAGCTGATTGGATGTGAATTTAGTAAATATTTTCTCTGTAGTACACTTTTTAGGTGAGGCTTTATTAATTGAATCTAATAGATAAAAACTAGGGAAACATACACAACAATGCCAAGAAAACAAATTCAGCATATAAAACTAGCTAAGCAAGCATTGATGAGTGCATGTGATGGATGTAAATGGTGACTGAGTGCAGGAATACTGTGAACCTGGTGAGTGTGTAGAAGTTTTCTGAATGGGAAGTGAATGCTGTGCATTTTGTAATATGTATGAAATAGGAGCAACACCACACCCTTTCTTCCATATTTCCGAGTTACCTCTATCAGTCTATTTGATCGTTGCTCTTCATTTTGTGCTTACATCTAGTCTAACAGAGTTTGGTAGAATCGTGCAAATTTAATATTTAGTTCTTAAAAATTTAAATCACAGCAATTCACATATTGTTTTCTAGAGAGTATGCTTCAAATCCTGAAGGACAGTTCCCCTGCAGCTATCAGTTATTCTTATACTGGGCCATCCTCCAGTTAGTTTTTAAGAAGCCATCTTGGAAATCACTGTGTTACAGACTGGCAAGAAAAACAGTGAATTTGGAACTTGGTAGTAGTTCAAAGGTCTTATTAAAACAACATGTTTACAACAAAGCAGATATGAGAACCCTAATTAACCAGGCGTGGGACAGTGTCAGTGACATACTGAAAAGAATGATGGGAGGTTGGCATAATGGTTAAAGTGTTTACCTTACAGACACAATGTAGAAGGTTTGATTCTCAGATGGGTTAATTGACTAGGCTTAAAATGGCTCATAGAACACTTAGCCTAGTACTAATCTATGAACACAATTTTATTTTTAACCCCTGGGATTCCACATGTGTCTGCTGGACAGGGGCATCAGGTGCTGACTTGTCCAAACATGGGCTAAACTCTTGACTAGGCTTATAAGGGCCTCAGGGCCAATAGCCTAGTAACTTCTTATGATCCTATAGCTTGCACTCCTTGTGTTTAAAGCAGGTGGGAAAGCACTTCAGAACCTCCAGGTTTTATTTATTTATTTATATTTGTTTACAGGGGTAGGACACTGATCAATATTGACTGATTTCAGGGTCAGCCCAGGTGAATTTATTTATTTATTTATTGACATTTGTTAACCGTGTTGGTCCAGCTGGGTTGTGGCTCATTTTCAGTGGAGACCTGAGGAGAAAAGCTCCAAAAAAAGTGAAGTACAAAACATTTTACAAACAAAAAAATACAGAAATGTAAGAAATAACTGAATAGTTCAGACTAATTACATAGAAAAACTTGTTTATTTTATTTATTTATTACATTTGTTAACCAGGTATGTCCGACTGGGCTAGGGGCCAGTTTTCACCGGAGACTCAGGGGAAAAAAGCTCCACATTAGTGCAACACAACAAAACAAGCAATAATACAGTACAAGCAATAGTACAATACAACCATAGTACATTAACAAGCAATAAAACAATACATGAAACAGTACAATGCAAGTACTGGGTATTTTTATATACTAAAACAAATTAAGATCAGGAGGATAGAATTTCTGATGAGAAAAGTAATAGAAGTGGGTAAATAATTAACCTGGAGAGTGGCAGGAGCACAGCCAATGACTGGTAAGGTGTTTCTTTATGAGAGAGTTGAACTGATTGTGAATGGGGTTTTTGCTATGGTCTCTGGAAGGATGTTCCAGAGTTTGTCTATTCTGTGTGAATACAGGTAGTTAACGTGATAGTTGTGGGAGTTGGATACCTTTAGTACAAGTCTGTTGGAAGATCTGAGAGATCTAAGATTAGTACTAGGTTGAACTAATTGGGAGATGGCAATGTAGTTGCTGGGATGGTGGATTATTTTTTGGGCTAAGGTTAGTTGATTAAATGATAAAAGGTTGGGGAGCTCTAGCCAGTTTAATTGTGAAAGAGTCGAACAGTGATGAGATCTATGTGGATGATTAGTGGCGAATTTAACGATCTTATTGTAACATGATTCTAGGTTGTTCAGGCCCAATTTTCGTAGGTTTGTGAATATGACAGAGCCATAGAGGAGGGTGGATAGAAGGTGTGTATGAGCAGTGGCTAGCCTGGTGTTGGGAGTTAGGTATGGGTTGGACCTGTATATGGTGCCTAGTTTGATCTGGACATTTTTGATAGTTTGGGCAATATGTATATCAAATTTGAGGTTATCATCTATGGTAACACCTAAAAGTTTAGTGTGGTTTATGGGACTATCTTGGTTCCGTTTGTGGACAGGATTGAGAGAGGGAGCTGGGAAGGTTTGGACTTTTTGTTACTGAAAACTATAATCTTGGTTTTGTTGGGATTTAAAATGAGTTGGTGTTGAGAGAGGTATGTTTCAATGTCCTGAAGAGAAGATTGCATTTTTAGTTGGAGTTCATGGGGTGAGGAGGCAGTGTAGATGAGTGTAGCATCATTCAGATCTGAAGAAGGTATTTCCGAAAGCACTTATCGTTTGAAAGGGATTTTATTTTTGTCTTGCCACGTTTTATGTCTCAAATTTTCAGTAAAAGATTTGTGTTCATCTTTTTTGTTGGATTTTAATAGGTTTGCCAGTCGTCTGTGGTGGTGTCATTGCTTTTCTCTTTGGATTAAGAATAGAACCCTGGGGTACACCCACAGTGATGGGGAGCAGGGGGAAGAGAGTTTTCCCATTTTGAAGCCTGTTGTCAATTGGAAAGATAGCTATGGAACCAAGTTAGTTATGATGGACTGAGGCCATAGGAAGATAGCTTATTAAGTAGTAGCTGGCGGGATATGGTGTCGAAGGCTTTGGACATATCAAGAAAGATGGAAGAGACAAGCTGGCCTTCATTCATGAGATGATGGACGGTGTTAGTGAAGGTTAGTAGGGCAGTGCTGGTACTATGTTTAGGTCTGAAGCCATGCTGAGAGCTGGAAAGGAGTTTATTATTAAGGAAGTAGTTGATGAGTTGGTTGTGGATGCATTGTTCCAGGATTTTAGCAAGGGGTGAAAGGATGGCTATGGGGCGATAGTTAGTTCTTTGGAGGTTCCACCTTTGTGGAGGGGTATTATGTGAGATATTTTCCATAGAAGTGGAAGATATTGTTCTTTAATATGAGCGATTAATCAAGATTGAAATGGGAAAGGCAACTGAAGGTGTGGCAAGTTTCAGAAATTCATTAGGGAGTTTATCTGCAGCTGTGCAGCATGGTTTAAGTTTGGTTAGGAGAGTCTTTATATAATTAGTTTGTATGGGTATGAAGGAGAAGGGGCTGTGATTGCTTGCTGCAGGATGGGGACAGAAAGTGGCTGGGTTGGTTGGTTGCCTAGTAGAGAGACGACGGTGTTGATGAAGTGGGAGTTGAGTTCACATAGGGTCTAGGTTGTTTGAGTGTATACTGTGTGTATACATTCTAGTGAACAAGCACAGTGTACAATCAAGCAGAGTGTAATGTACGATATATCCATTGGTTTCTAAAGTGCATAAATTAAGAAATGTTACTACAGCCTCATCCCTAAACCCAAGCATCCATCTCATCATCTTTGCTAATTTGCCATCAAGGTATTGCTGAAGGACTTGCTGGCTTTCATAAACCACGTTCCATTACACCCAAAGCGTATTCAGCCATCGAACCCACAGATGCTTAAAGAATAACTAGATACAGGCGTCCCATTTTTCTTAACACAAAGTTACTTTCTTTAGTCTTTATACTGTACCTACAGTGATCTATATAAAGTATTGCTTAATTGTTTTGTTCTTTTTCCTGCCTGTATATACACTGTCTTTGATTTCTGTGATGTCTTCTATTCAGCAATTTGCAACTAAGTAAAACTGAAAGAAAGCAGTGAAAACACTCTACTAAATATCGACTAATAAATACAAAAATACTCAACTAGTTCATGCTGGGCACTGCCTTTCAAAGTTAACTGAAAGAGGTAGTTGAAGGGACTGGATGGTTCTACGTAATCTATAGTCAGGAGGATACAGAATGCAACAAGAGGAAGAGAAGTCTTGACTGAAAAATGAAATCATGACAGAATGTTTTTCTCCCAGCATGTCGTTTTGAGCTACAACTAAATGTAAAATATTACTAAGCATTTAGAGCGATGCAAGGACATTGGTACTGCTTGGCAGAGCTATATACTTTCATGGTTTTTTTTTTTTTTGTGGACATAATTATTCTTTAGCTTCTCATCAGATCTCAGAAACAGGCCAAATGAAGTTAATCAAACTTTTAAGTGAAGAAGCTTTCAAAATGGCAGACATAAGAAAAGCACTGGGTCTAGATGACATACAGGCAAAACTGTACCCTAATGTGCTAAGCAATTTAAATATGTTGTATCTTAGACTATGAATAATGTTAAATATAATTCCTTATGTCTTTAGAAAAGGTGTACAGGTGTATGTTAATATTAAAATGATGTACTCCTTGAAGGCTTTGCCGAAGCGCTTTTTATGGTCACTGGCTGTTGTTTTTTGATATTTTACTCTCCTTTCGTGTGACTGCGTGTCTGTTAATATTAAGACAGGAAATAATCTCACATTAGTGACTTCCAACAGATGAATCGTAGTAGTAAATATGGACTAACAAGTATTTTCTCAACCTAAGGTAGTAAGTAGTGTTCCTTGCTTGGTAGTTGGTACATAAGTTATAGGTTCTACAAGCATGTGATGTAGCAATCTTGTCTTTTCTTAAATTGAGGTCTTTTATTTCAACTTCTTAAAGCATTATACTTTTTGTTTTAATGTCCCAAACTGGTGTATGTCTAACATTTATGACAGAGTATAGCCATATAATAACTGCAGGAAAATTCATCTTTAGTCTCCTGCTTGTCCAAGGCACTTCAGGTGTTGGTCACCAGCAAACAGCTGGTCTCTAGGTAACACATGCTGCCTGGTCTGGTTTAACCCAAAAAGAGCATATAGAGCCAGCAAGCTCACAACTGTCAAATGCCCTGATTTTGTCTTGTGTTTTTGTCCTCTCATTTAAAATTGCTGATTTTCTGCTAAATTATTGACAATTAGTGTAAGTCACTAAAGCCAGACATTTGAGTTTCATAGTTGTTATTCTTCAGCAAATGCAAGTTCATAGGTTTATAGGTATGTACTAGGCTAACGGCCCTGGAGCCTTTACAAGCCTAGCCCATGGGATTACCCTGGCAGCTGATGCAAAACCTTTTGTTCTTTTAACTTAATTCATGAACTAGAGTAATGTTTGTTCCCTCCATCTTTTTCGGCTTTGTCCAGAAGTCTTGAAGAAGTTGAGAGCTATGTTTGGGCTTGCTACTAACAGGGCTAAAAGTAGTGATCGAGTATGATGCCATTTGAGTGACAAGCAGAAGTGAAACAGATTAAGATAGATCAGACCCCGGTAATGAAAACTGACTTTTGGGATGCAGCTGCAGTCTCACTGCTGTTGAAGAGCCAGAATTTGTATGAGAGGCTGCAAAGTACTATCTGTAGTTGATCTCACTTATACATGCAGGGTTGGTTTTGTAGCTACAATTTTAGATAGGATATGGAATCTCTCTCTATCCCTGAAGTAGCCCCTTGGGAGAAGTCCAAGGCAGGTGTGGGGGTACTCACAACTCTTCAGATGGATACAATCCAGCTGGAATTTTTTTCTGGTAACTAAGAGAGTTGATGCAATACAGTTGCAGAAAATGAGAACTGTCTGCTGTTTCTGCATACACACCTAAAATCTATTGGGACTGTTTAGCTGTTTTGCAGTCAATGGATGTAGCGCTTAATAGGATATCACCTTTTCACTGTGTTATGCTGTTGGCACATATTAGCCCTTATATGGGTAGTGATAGTGATGCCTAAATGGAAGTGATTATAACACATGGCTTGCTTGATCTTAAGCTAGGTGGTGATATTTGGGCTTCTTTGCTATCATGGATTGTCCATAATGTCACCATGTTCGAAAACAAGGCTGTTGATAAGTATATTTGGTACTACAGAACTTTTGCTCAGAGGTGGACAATTAATTACATAGTCATGTCATTGGACTGAGGGTCATATGTTCTGGACACTCAGTTCAACAGAGATACTGAAGTACCAAATAATCACCATGTGTTGGTGAGTAGTGAGGCTGTCCTAGGAACATGCAGAAAAATCTTTGTGAGATCTGAGTTCAGATTCCACTAACAGAAGAGTTGTTCCACTTCCAGAAGATATTCTGTCATGTACTGTGGGAGGGCAGCTATATGAATTCTGAATAGACCATATGCAAGACCTCAGTAGCTGAGGTAGAGGAAAGTAACTGTACCCAAACTTGGTTGTTTTTTGGCTTGGAGGTAACTATAGAATCCATTTGTTGGTATTAATGGGTAGTAAGGCCGTCAAGTTAAAGAAGTAGGTAATTCATACAGTGCCAGTAATATATGTGTGTTTGTATGTTTGTGTTTGTTGTGTGGGGGGGATGTCTCAGGATTAGACCAATAGATACTGAAGGGCTAGAAAGGCAGCAGATGCAGCAGTCACTGAAGCAAAGGACCATGTGTGGGAGAAATTTGATGAGATCTTGGAGAATAACTTTCAGATAGCTTCAAAGATGTACAAACCATTTGTGGAAGCAGTACATAGCCTACAGTTCTCAGCAAAGATCGGGAAACACTGTGCTTAGCTGGTAACATTGTTAGAAAGAGGAAGAATCACTTTGAGGCACATGTGATGTCCTTTGAAGTGTCAAGCACCAGATCCATTTTGGTAGATGAAGTCAATGCTTCAGTTAAGTAGTTCATCTGTGGCAAGAGTGTGGGAGTGGGTAAGATCTATCCTGGAAAAGTTGAGGGAATTAGATTTATTAGATTGTTGTGGTTAATGCACATTTTCAGTGTTGCATAGAAAACAGACTTCTTCTGGACTTGAAAATGAGTTTGGTGGCTACCATTTGTGAAAAGGAGAACAAAATAGTGTCTTCCAATTTTAGGTCATGCCCTTTTTGGAAAAGCCTTTGTCAGGTTTCTGGAGAAGAGTATTTGTGTAAGAGTTTATCTGCTGATTCACGAAGAGCAGTAAATCAACTCTTTGTCCTTGAAAACATTACTGAAAGGGAAGGGAATGTGCCATTATGGTCTATGTGTATTTTGTAAATCTGGAGAAGACAAAGAACTCCATTCCCCAAAATATCTTGTAGGGTTAGTACTATAACAATTTGGGAACCTATGGACATTGGTGCATGACATTGTGTCCCTATATTTGTGGAGCGAGAGTTGTATCTGCATTTCATCAGATATACTCAAAGTAGATGTAGGAATCCTCAGAGTGTGCATCTTGCCTCCCTTCTAATATGATCTTCATGGCCCGAATAACAAGATGCAGCTGAAGCTGGAGACCATCCATTCTTGGGCTATAAGGTTTGTGTTTTTCTTGTTTGCAGATGGTCTTGGCCTCAGATGAATATGATCTTTGGCATGAACTGAAATGATTCACTGCTAAATACAGTGAAACTAAAATGAATGATAGCACCAGATCAGGGTGGGTTGGTCTGTTCTAGAAAAGAGTTTATTTTTGTCTGCAGCTGATGGGGAAAGCTACCTCAAAAGTGAAAACTGAATCACAGGACTAAGCTGTCAGTTATTTACTCAGTCCGTGTCCCCATCCTCACCTTTGGCTACAAGCTCTGGCTAATGAGTAGGAGAATGAGTTCTTTAAATGACTTTGTAGAGTTACTGGTGTTTCTGTACATAACAGAGCAAGAAGCTCAGCAGTCCTAGAGGATCCTGAAGTAGGGCTCCTTTTTATTCTAGTTGAGGGGAGTCAGCTGATGTAGCATCTGCAACTGACGAGGATGCCTGCGGGTTTCTCCCATGAGAGGTGTACCTGGTACATCCTACAGGGGAGAAGCCGTGGGTCAGACCTGGGACTTGATGGAGAGATTATATCTGTCAGCTTGCATGAGAATGCATGAGGATCCAATGGGATGAGTTAGGAGCCATTTTTAGAGATAGGGAAGTCTGGCCTGTCTTGATTGATTTGCAACCACAGTGACCCTCATCAGGATAAGTGGTTTAGAAAACTGAATGGCTAGATTATAGGATTATAGGAATTTAGTAGGCTAATGGCCCAAGGGCCCTTACAAACCTAGCCAAATTTACCCTTGTTACCATGATCAACACCTATTGCCCCTGTCAAAGAGGGACACAGGTGGAATCCCTGGGGTGAATTTACTAACCCATCCAATCGCCCAGATTGCGTTTGAAGAGAGCCAATGAGGTGCTCTATTTGACATGAAGTGGGAGTCTATTCCAAAGGTGTGGTAACCTCTGTGAGAGAAATCTGTCCCTCTAGCAGGTTCTATTGATGTCACATACTAGGTTTAGGTCCTTACAGTGGGTAGCCAGTGTGCCATTTGACTTGCAGATGTGCAACATTTCCAACAAAGCAGGGTCAGAGATTGCCTTATATGTAAGGCTGAGAATGCCTCTAAGTAGTCTGCATGAAATAGAATAAAGTGACAGTGACTTCAGCCAATCCACATAGGATAACTGCTGAAGACCTTGGATTTTCCTTGTGAGGAACCTTTGTGGTCTCTCCAATTCCTGCAGGTGCTTTGAAAGGTACATACCAAAGGGGGCATTGTGCTCAATTATTGGCCTAATGAGTGTAGAGTACAGGGAGGTGATAACTTCTCCTTTTTTCAAGGCAATGCCCTTACTTATGAGATTAGCCTTATAGAATGTCCTTCTTACCACTGTGGAAACATGGTAATCAAAGGCAAGGTTGCGGTCAACCTGAGTGCCTAGATCTCTTACCACTGAGTGCCTACTTAGGGTATTGCCATTGATGTGGTAATTTGCTGGAACATCGCTGTTACCGAAAGGAATATGTTTTTTTTTGCATTGAGTCTGAGGCCATGACTTTGGCACCAGTCATTTGCTTGTGTAAGAACTTCTTGAAGGATGCTTACATCATCTGAAGATTCTTTACCACACCCAGTTTGCGGTAGTCAGTAAACTTTGTCAGTCACAGTCCTTTGATTTTAGCTTGTACTTTGGAGAAATAGAGTAGTGGCCCCAGGACTGATCCCTGTGGAACATCACTGGTTACGTGTCTGCTGTTGGAGGTGGATTCCCATATTTCAACTGAGTTCTGTCAGTGAGCCAGTTCGCAACCCACCTTACTTATAAGGGTTGATATCTAGCTGGGAGAGATTGTCAATGATACCTGAGTGAGGGATAGTGTCAAATGCCTTGGCTAGGTCTAGGTAGGTTGTATGCACAGATTTCCCCTCATCCAGGGCTCTAGTGACTGTCTCAAAGTCCACCAGGTGTAACAGGCATGCTCTCCCTTCACAAATCCAAACTGGGTAGGATCTAGTGTTTGGAGATTACCTATATCTTTGTTGATAAGGTTCATGATGATTCTCTCCATGGTCCTGCAGATAAGGCTAGTCAGGCTAATAGTTCTGTAGTTCCTGGGGTCAGTAGAAAAAAACACCCTTGTGCAAGGGGAAAAAGGTGGCTGTTTTCCATTCAGCTGGGATGAAGCCACTGCTTAGGCTGTGATTGAAAAGAGTATCCAATGGTGATGCTGATTCTTGTTTGAGCTCTTGTAGGATACAGCCTGGGATGTTATCAGGTCCCATTGATGCTGTGTTTTTGGCCTTAGAGAGGGCATTTATGACCTGCTATTTAGAGATGCAAGGTATGGGACAGTTGGTAGGGATGTCATGTGTAAGTGTGGTGGAGACAGCAGAGTGAAGTTTTCACCAAACCTGTCAGCTAACAGGTTAGTTATGTCCACCCGCTCAGCATACGTGTTACCATTGACTACCAATTTGGCACAAATCTGGGCCTTACCTTTCAGGTTACGGATGTAACTAAAGAACACCTTATTGTTGTCCTTTGTTGAGGAAGCTAACTTGGATTCAAAGTTTGCCTTGTTTTGTGTTTTTATTTTAGATATTGGCTGATGACCTGAAATAGTTATTAGATGTGGAACGGTTGGATGGATGGATGGATGGATGGATGGATGGATGGATGGATGGATGGATGGATGAATGGATGGACAGTTGGATGGTCCAGATAGGTGTACTCCACCTTTTACCATTACATATAGAAACATTTGTCCAGAACATCAACTGATCAGAAACTGAAAGGATTAGTTAAGCAGGCAAAACTTTTCTGATGACATGTTAATTTATGTATCCATTCCGGATACATTTCTTCATCTGTTTATTGCCATGTTAGCCAGCTGGGATAATTTTTCAGAATACATAATTAGTACAGACAGCGTTACCTGTATTAGTGTGAAGTACACATGATCAAAGAAAGTCACTAAGCAATATCCACTTAGATAAGAAAAGGCCTGTATCAGATACTTAAGTGCTAACATCATTCGACTTTTGATTTCTTGATGATTTGGCAAATATTTCAAGTGCATTACTACATTTTGTATTATTACCGAGTGAACAAGAGTGAAATAAATGGAACATTCTTTTTAGTACTGTTCACCAGAGAATACAAGCTATCCATATGGCAGTGTTGCAACAGTTATTATATCATAAGCAAACAATGTCTTCCACTCCACCCATAGGACTTGTATAACAAATTAATTATTTAGTGCAAATGTTTGTATGGTGTTGTAATAAGGGCAGGGTGACTTTATAAAAACCCAGTAGCTCTGAATGTTTAGGAGGTCTCTCATATCTTGTGATATATATTTACTTTTAAGTAGTCAGTTCAGAACAATTATATACTTATAAAGTGTAGCTACTCAGCTCTTTGGAAACTTGTTAGACTAGAGGGATGAACTGACATTACCAAAACATGTTTTCTATACAGCACCGAATTATGCCTGCTGTTATTTGTTAGGTATACTTCTTCTAAGAAGTGCACCACTAATTAACTTGGGTATAATTCCCAAGAAGCTTTCTCTAGAACAATAAAATATTTAGTTACACAAGGTATGGATTATAATTTGCCTTGTTATTTCTTTAGCAGAAAGGTGAAATCCAAAACTAGAGCCATTTTACTCCCACTCTAGTTACAAAATATGAAAAATTAAAGAAAACAAAAGTGATACGATAATATATTACGATTTATTGAAACGAAACACTGCTCAGTGTACAAAGAGCAGTAAAAAGTAAAACATGGCAAAACGTTATACAAAGAATGCTTAGTACCATTTATGAAAAAATACTACACAAAATGGTATTCTGCAGGAAGTTAAATAAAAGCAGCCAGATATATTGGTGAAGGAACTGCAGGAAGGAATCTAGTGAAGGATACCTGGAAGCTCTGTCAGCAGAGACCAGTCATCTGGGATGAGACGCATCAAAGCAGTGGAGTCTGAAGGTCTGCCATATCTGGAGTGCCGTTTGACAGAAATGAGGCAGTGTAAATGCTGCACTAATCCACAAAGAAGGATGTCATAACGGAGTATGCTGATGGTAAGACAACAGTAGTAAGAAACCAGCCTACCTGCTCAACTGTATGGCACTGAGAAAGCCTCAACGCTCCTCCAACAATACAATTGCAAATGAGATTCTTCACTGTTTGAAATTCTTGTATGTTTCTGGCAGAGAAGGAGCCAGTGATGCAAAGGGAGTGTTCAAGGATAGGTAGTAATACTCTTTTGTCATTATCAAGCCTGCAGTGCTTTGTTAGTGGGTCCATAATACTGGCAAAATTTGTAGAAAAATTATATAACATTAATTCTCAGATTAAGACTATAAACGGACCAAATGAATGATAGGTCACATAAGACTCTGAGATATTTATGGATTGTACAGTTTTCAGAGGGCCCAGTAAGTTTTCATTTCTTTCACATAAGCTATGGCATTGACGAGTGACAAAAAACATTGCATTGTTTTTTTTGTGACTTGTTTGGGGTTTGTTATTTGAACAGGCCTGTCATACCTGGGTCAAGATAGTGTTGAAAGAATCTCAAATAATCTCAAGTATAGAACTAGATTTCCAGACGACAGTCATCATCATCATCATCATCATCATCCCCTTTTTCCCATTTACATGGGGTCGGGGTATCGTATTAACTGTCGCCAACTCTCTCGATTCAGTGCCACTCTCCTGCCTTCTTCAACACTCATGCCTGATTGTCGCAGATCTTCTTTCACACAATCCATCTACCTCTTTGCTGGATGCCCTCACTTCCTCTTACCTTCTTCCTGTCTGTCCCAAATCTCCCTCACCAGATTGTCTTCTGCTTTTCTACACATGTGCTCATACCATCATAATCTGTTTTCTTTTATCTTTTCTGCAATTGGAGCTACTTTGGCTTCTGCTCTTATGTCCTCATTTCTTCGCCTGTCCCGCAGTGTGCATCCTGCCACCTTTCTCAGGCACTTAATTTCCATCACCTCTAGCTTCTTCAACTGTTCTGCCTTTACTGCCCAGGTTTCTGTACCATACAGTAGTACTGGTCGCACCACTGTCTTGTACACCTTACTTTTCAGCTTCTTTGGCATTCTTCTGTCATATACTACACCTGATACTCTATGCCAGTTGGCTGCAGCCCCTCTGATTCTAGCTTTGACCTCTTCATTCAGACTACCCTTCTCCTCAACCACCCCTCCCAGATACTTGAAGCTGTTTACCTGTTCCACTATCTTCCCATCTATCTCTATTCTCAGCTTCTTCTGATTTCCCCAATCTGCTGCCATTACCACTGTCTTATCTGTGCTTAGTTTCATCCCATGTGCCTTCAGATTTGCATTCCATTCTCCTATCCTTTGCTGAAGTTCTAGATCAGAGCCTGCCTGTACTGCCACATTGTCTGCATACAGCAGCTTTGTTGCTCTGTCCCCTCCAACCTGTTTGCTGATGTAGTCCATTACCAGCATGAACAGCAGTGGGCTCAGAGCTGAACCCTGGTGTACACCCACTCCCACTGGGAACCCCTCAGTGAGGCCAAACACTGTTCGTACTTGAGTCACTGGGTCCTTGTACATAGCCATTTCCAGACGACAGTGTTACCAGCATAAAGGAATGCATTGTGTGTCTTTTGAAATGTAATGGTATATAGCAGTATTCTATGGGAGCACTTGAAACGTCTGAGTAGAAGATGGACTGAGTTTGTGAAAACAACTTCTGGCTGCATTTACGATAATTCAGTTCTCTGTTGTGTTCAGATTGGTTAATTGTTGATAAAAAGGTGTGTGATTTTAATTACCTAAAACAATGCAGACACCTCATCTTACCTCTTTCGGTTTTTGCAAGTGTACAGCTTCACTGGTACAGAAATAAAACTTTACATTCATGAGTTTTAGAGCTGGCAGTTATCAAGCAAATATCTTATTACTCTTAAGTTTAAGACCATTAATACAGTGACTTCTGCATTCCCCTCTCCTTAGAGTAAGTGGAAAATCAAAGGAGCTAGTAACGTATCAAACCATAAAAGAAAAAAAAAGATAGATTGGTATATGCTTTGGGTCTATGTTAAAACAATGAACGGATTTGAACGCTCCGATGAGCGAAAACTCATATGATCGATATCGCTATTGTGGGGGGCTGGGCCCCCCACACCCCCCTTAAAAATATATTCCAACTCCGAGATCGCACTATAGTGAGGAAAGGACAAATTTTCTGATTTTCAGTGTACCACGATCTCACGATATCGATGTCAATCATATGCGTTTTCGCTCATCGGAGCATTCAAAATTTATTCCGTTCGTTGTTTTAACATAGACCCTATGCTTTGTGGATAGAAGTGATTTTAAACGTAAATTTGCACTTCTAGAAGACCAGTAGCTGTATCTACCCCCAACACTGAAATGTCTAATTAGATCATGGGAGCAACTGCTCTCTTCCTGCCTAGCTTTTCAGCCATAAATTGTCTCATTGTAAAGTAAACTTTCAAATACCTTACAAAGATAAATCAGCTCAGGCTGCTGTTGCATTAAAACCAGAAGCTGAAAGATAAAACTTCTAAAAAAGAACACTGTCAAAATGTTTTAACGGAATTTAGGATCAATCCCAGAAATCCCTTCTTACACTAAGATATACTTTTCTAAACAAATAGTATTTCAGGGCCCTACTACAGGATAACTCAGCCTTAAAGCTAGTGAGTTCATAACATAATGCTGAAGCTTGATAAAAAAGCTCTGTATTTATTTAGATTCAGAAACAGCCCCTCCTCTGCAAATCAAAACTGATGGGCTTGCCAGTAGGCCATCCACAGTTCTTTAACATAAAAGGGACCCAGGTTATGTAAGGGCCAGTAGATTAAGAACTATAATCTTAAATACTAACTGATATACCACTGGTGGCTAATGTAGTTCCCAAAGCACAGGGGTGATATGTTCATAATGTGAAGTATCATTCTATTCCACGGCTGTACAATTTTGTGCCCACTACAGGAGCTTGGGAAAATGTATTGCATTAGTCAAACCTTAAAGCTACCAGAGCATGAATGATTGTTTCTAGGCTGGAACACCGCATCAGAGATGCTATAATTCTTGCATAAAAAAATTACAACCATTCAGTAGATTGAAGAACAATAAAATTAATTTCTTTAATTCAGCCTTTTAACTCTGTCATATATAAATACTGACCCAAATGAGACAAGTATTATTTTTATTTGATAATGTAACTGGCTAAAAAAACTAGTAGTGTACTACTCCATCTGTTATTGCAAGTCTGTTAAGGTTGCTTAAAGTATACTACAACTTGCTTGGAAATGCTTATCATCCTGAAGAACTGGACCCCTAAACCCAGCTTCAGATAAAATGATGTCCTAACTATAGAAACATTGAGCAATCAGCTTCCTGGTGTCCTCCCCTTTCCTCCATTCTAAATCACATAGTAGTGTGATCACATTTGGCTAATGTCATCCATGTCTGGGCATCTATAATCTCCTCTGTCTTGGTCAGAATCCCATCCAGAGTTCCATCTTATCTAGTAAATCAGACAGCAGTTGGCTGAATATGCCATGATCCAAGACCTTAGTCACCTTTTCCCATTCTTCCTTGGAGATTGTGTGTCTCAGCCTTATTCACATCCCTGTGATTTTAATTTTCCTCCTCTTCTTCCTACCCAACTTTATCTTTATTCTCCACTGTCAGTTGTCCTCTCACCCCCAGGGGCCAGTACACTATAATGATCCAACAACACCATGTTTTTGTCCATCTGACAAACTAAGGGTCTTAATCTAGGATGTGATCCTCTCCACTGCCTTACATCCTTCATTGGGTGGCATTTCTCTTCTCTGACCATGTATCTAATGCCATTCTTTATGTAAATCACCACTCCCCTCCTACATTTTGAAGCACTCTGAACCTTGAAAAATTCATAAACTAACCCATATGTATTAACAAATATGTCCACCCCCCCCCTTCATCATTGCTTGCAGCTCTCCTGTTTTCTTTCCCAAACTTCTTACATTACTAAGTAAAACTGCAGAGCCATGATTCAAGTTGCCCTTGTTTGTTCTTTTGCTTTGTTTGGTGTCTGATTTCTGCCCCTACCTAGAGCCTAAGAACCTACAGTATCTTGTGCAGTGCATATGAAGAAAATGACATGGTCAAATAATATAAGCTGGATAGCTCAGGGGATGCTCAAAGAGGCATTATTTCACAGAAATGGTGGTAAGTGGTTGAAGCAATCTTCTTAAAGGGTTTCCTATCAATAACTCAACAAATGTATTGCCAAGACTACCAATCCCAAAAACCATTTCTCAAAAGTCAGAATACTGGCATACCCAAAACAAATACCAAACCCTGAAAGTCCCTACTGCTCTGGACACAGGATTAAGTGTTACCATGGGTCCAGAAAGGGGGGGGGCAAGTTTGGATAGTCAGCAATGTCAGTTTTCAACATTCTGATGTTCGGGATGTAGGAATTGGGCAGGTGAACTTGACCACCTCTCTGTCGAGTTATTGATAGGAAACCTTCTTAAAGATGTAGTAGGGTCAAACAAAAGTTGTTGGTTTAAGTATGATGCAGTAAGGCCCTGAGTATATCAGGTGGGCTGGTCTTTATCTGCCATTAAAATATATGTCTGTGTTTCTGTGACTAAATTCTTTTAAAACAGACAATTTGTGACAATTCTAGTTACTGTGATCTTACTGTTTTGTCTTAGCACGGCTTTCTCACAATTATGGTAAAAAAGTAATCTAAGCGCTGAAAAAAAATAACATGGTTCATTTATTCATTTGTTAACCAGTAAGTGAAATGGCTGTCAGGCACTTTTTAAGCAAGGACAGGGGTATATATGGAGAGTTCTGAGTGGCCAGTCAACCAGCATGTTTTGGGAAGCAGAAGGAAACCCATGCAGTCACTTGGAAATCATGCAAATTGCATGCAAAAAGTGACTGGAAGTCAGAACTGAACCCCATACCCTGAAACTGAGAGACTGAGATCTTACTAATGACATTTCCATGTTGTCTTCTTGATATTATTATATTAACAGCTTAACATTTATTTTGGCTGCATACAATATACCTCTATTGCAGTTATTCACAGTGCAGAACAGTGCTGCCTTTACCTGACTGAACCCATTTGTTTGTCTGATTACCTCTCTACCTTGTCACTCAGGACTTGATAAACAAGTACAACTATACACAGCACCAGTCCATACGTTTTTATCATTGCAATAATCCACCAAGGTGTGTTATTGTGTCAGTTCCCCGTCTCCATTCATTACTTTGTCTTCAGCTTACACATTATATATATATATATATATATATATATATATATATATATATATATATGTATACACATATGTATACATAAGAGGTTGTGCATGCCAAAGTTCCAGTTTATACTGTTATTACAAGTTTAGAACACACCATATTGATTCATCAGCTGCTTCCGTTATTACATATAATGCAAATAATGTAAAAACATTAGTTCTGTCTCTTGCTTTGTTAATAAAGCTTTCGTAAGAATCATGCCCTCCAGGTGCATTATGCTAACCTCCTCCCTTATGGTGTCACTGCATACTCGGAGTATAAGTAAGCATATGTCAACATGCCATCTGACTGCACCTTTATGCCTGCAGGGTGACGACTGTTTAGAAGGCAGCTCTTATAACATTATTAATTTCAAGGTGCATTGTATCTGCACAGTAGGTTATGTCATCATGACACTGAGAGTTACAACACCAACAAAGTGTTTTTTACCAACATCAATACTTCAAGGCTTATAGCAGAGGGATCATGTACTCATATTTGTCATTCTATCAAGAAGCACACTGCCAACATACCCATTTTATTGAAAGCACACTATTTTATCATCCCAGCCTTTAAACACCATTGAAGAGTAAAAGCACATTCTGGTTAGTTTGCGCTTGCCTCCTTTACAGAATGGAAACAGCTTTATTTGCTACTGTTGAAAGATATGATATTAAAAGAGACTTAGTTGTTTAATTGCCAGATGCTGTGCTTATCTAGACAGTTCAAGGTTGCTGCAGGGAGTCACAAGTGAAATAGACTCAGTACAGATGAAGTATTACGTTAAAACTTTTCAAATGTTAACATACAGAATGAGTACACATTTGTAGTTCCAGGTGTAAATTAAACTCTAATTCTGATATTTTCAGTCCCATATGTGCATCACTTGCAGCTGGAATTCTGCAAGGTAACTTTGGAAAATATTAGTTCTGACTCATTTATTCATTCATTTATTCATGTGTTTGCAGTTGAAATGATTTGCTGATGGCTGCTACTGGTGCACAGCACCAGGGTTGTGTATATTACAGGCATTACGTCCTATGCATTATTTTCTTACCATTATACCCTACAGGTGGACAGGGTAAGCACAGTTACATTCTTCACTGACGCTATGTACAATGCACCCAATGACAGCATTCGACTACCACTGTCAGAAGTATATCACATTTGTAGCCTGCAGTATTACAGTATTACACACTGAATGTGAGCAGTTCAACACATTGGTTCTGTATACTTTGCAAATCAGGAAATGGACACTTCCCTGAAGAACATTTCACCAGGGTGGTATTTTTTCTCCAGTCTAAAGGACTATGGATTTGGTTAGTTAAGTAGCTGAGAGTGTTATAAAAGTATCTTCCCAACATTAAGAAGTTGAAATTTAGTGAAATTGACAACTTTTTCTGTTAAGTTCCTGACTTTGTGTGGGAAGTTAATCCTCCTTTGTATATTCAAGACTGTACTCAATTCTACAACATGACTAGTTTAGGTATACAAGGCCACCCAGTGCCTGTGCCATCACCTAGGCTGGCATCATTAAAAACTGTTTTAGATGTGCTTAGTGACCTGCCTGCCAATCTCTGTCCTCGAGATGTTCTCATTGTGCACAGAGCCATCACCTTCCTGCACTGGGACAGAAAGATAAATGTGAACTCACAAATTGCTTTAGTTCTGTACTTTACTTCATGCCTTGTTTCATCACACGTGCAGCCTTTTGACCTATTAGTCACTAGCCCCGGAGCATATAGCAAGTTTGGATGGGAGATTAATGAGTTAATCTGAAGATGCTGCATTTGTCTGTAATGCATTTGTTCCACTTTGGCAGCAGACTCCTTTCTGCCGCTGTCAGCTGTGTAACATATGACTGATATGTAGCATTCTTTACTGATGAAGTCTCAGTGCTTCAGGCCTCAGGGAGGATATGTATAGCTCCTAAACTGACACAGAGAGACTTGACCAATCATAGGGTTGACAGTGCAGTAAAAAAGAGGGAGTGTATGAAAGAGGCCGTTGTCTTTGAGGAAAATTACACTTTCATTTGCTCTGCAAGTGAAGAAGATATTATATGAAGCCATCTTTTTGTTGTCACATGACCCCCCCCCCCCCCCACAGACGTGTGCATAAAGAGTTATAGACACACTCCATGGGTTAATTTGAAATGTATCTGTGAAAACAAGTTAAAATTCACTTCTTATGCTCCTGAATGGCTCTGTGTACATACATATAAATGAAAAATGTAAATATAAATAAGTTGTTTTATTTCTTGTATATGATTACATCTAGGGTGATTGTTTCTTTAGCTTTACAAATGCTTTTAGTGCTGGCTGAACTACAGAACTGCAGGATAAGACTGAACAGGTTTGTCCAATTAGCATGAGAGACTCTTTTAAATACTGCATATCTATAACCATACGGTAGTAGATAGTCCAAGATAAAGCTGATATTCTGTTTTAATCAAGGCTTGTTTTATAAAGGTTTGCCTGTATGTTCTGTTGCTCTGCTTTGTTGCTTTAGTAACCTGTTAGGTGCTCTGAACACACAACTTTGAAATATCATGTAGTATAAACCAGTAGGGCCTTGGGGCTGAGACAGGTTTGTATGACATATCTACTCACTGAGAATTCAGAAAATATACTTGCTGTTCTTGCTGTGGTGCCATAGCTCTCAACCTTCCATCTCCAAAATGAGGAACACTAGCCCTCATAATGTGGAACAAATGGGCAAAATGTGGAACACATGCTAATGGCTTATTAACAACTTCAACTAGGAAGGCCATAGGATGGTTAAAATATACTGGTTTTACTTATAAAGAAGATCTTTTAATGAATTAATATGATTAATTTCTATTTACCATGGATTTCACTTAAATAAATTCCTAACACTGAATGTGTGACAGAGTCTTTCAATGTGGAACTTCAAGGAACTTTGAGGAACATGAACTTTTTAGGACCCCAAATGAGGTATGTTCCTCGTAATGAGGTACACTTGAGAGGTATGTGTGGTGCTGTGGAATCACAGTGTGTACTGACTATGTGACTGTAAGTTCTGATTTCAGCCTTTAGACTGTATAACCAGGAATTAGCAGATTGTTAATATATATTCGTATGTATATGATTATATCATGAAAGACTGAATACACAGAGGTAACCTAAAGTGGGTGAATATATATAAAATACCAAATACCACTAAGAATGAATCACAAAACATTAAATACTTCTCTTCAGCTAAAAAGCCGTGCATTAGAAAACTCCATTTACAAAACCCAGATCAAAAGTTGTGTGAATAGTGGCATTGTTTGCTATACCACCTGACTCATGTGCTAACCCTAATCGTATCCCTTACCCCAACCCCATGTGCTCCAACTCCACATACTACATTACAAAAAAACACTTCCCCAAACAGTACCTCTTATACAAGACTAAAGGACGCAGAACACACACAATACCAAATATGGCAACACCGATTCTTTCCCCTTTACCTAACTTTTACTCTAACCCAAAGCTGCAAACATTTGCAGATACACACCAATTGCTATAAAGCAGACTTGCACATCTTCACAGCCATCAGTTTTTCATTCAAACATTCATTTTTTTGCACACTCCAACCTGCGTATACAATGTAAACCTTTAATTCAGCCATATGCAATTCACACAAATACACATTCATTCATTTGTACATTCTCTCTTTTTAAACCCACAAAAACTTTTCAACCAAATGAGTGTTAACCGTCATCATCATCATTAACTGCCTTTTCCCATTTTTCTACATGGGAATGGAGTCCTGTGTCAGCTGTTTTCACCACTGTCGGTTCAGTGGCAGTCTCCTACCTTCTTCAACAGTCATACCTGACTGTTGCAGATCTTCTCTTGTGCAATCCATTTATCTCCTTACTGGACATCCTCATTTCCTCTTGCTTTTTTCCCCGTCTTTCCCAAATCTTCTTTACCATATTGTCTTCTGTTTTCCTGCACATGTGAACAAGCCACCATAATCTGTTCTTGTTGACCTTCTCTATAAATAAAGCTATTTTGGATTCTGCTCAGATGTCTGAATCTGGTCTGTGAACTGAAAACGATCCTCAGTAGTGTAATGTATTAACAAATATAAATGTTTATTGACTGCATATTTTTGTAATATTTGTGTAAAAAAAAAGAAGTTTCTGCATGTAATGCAGTACTGTCTGCTTTGAGGTTTGTGCTATGTAATACTGAACCATTAAGACCATCAGCACTGAAATCATTTTGGCCAAACATCTGCCCACCTTACTACTATGATTCTGGAAATTTCAACAAGTGCCACTTCTGGATGATAGATAAGCTGCACATTCTGCTCCTTCCTTCATCTATCTAGAAATGCTTTTCATGTATCCCATGTATTCCTGAAGTCCCCCCGTGACCACAACTTCCTTAGTCTTTTTGCAGTTATCTGTGTGATTAAAAACATATTTTGTAACATCATCTCTGAGGTGACCTCCTGTTTTCTGAATGGGATTGTTTTTTCTTACATATCACAACCACTAGCTGTTCTCTTTTACTTTGGTTTGTCAATTCTGTTTTTTTTTCTGGGTTGACAGATATGAGCTGCCTTCATGGCATAGTCCCTGGGTTTGCTGTGGATTATAGCTTTAACTGAGAAGGGTGCTGATGTCACAGTACTTTGTGTCATACAATTTTTTTTTCACCAGAATAGCTGGATCATTTCTTAGTATTCCAGTTGATCTTTACTGAGCAGCAAAAGTTAAGTATCATTTAATCATTCTGTCACTGTGTGTCTAAGTTTTGTTTATGGTGTATTTGACTATTACCTTCATCTATAAATTATGATAACTATATTATGGTTCCACACAGGATAGCTTTTTTATAATCTTGCTTCATTTTCGTATGGGGAGTTTTCTGAGGACTTTGAGCCTATCAAACCTTATGCAGTATGCCAGAGCATGCTGAATGTGCAGTTTGTTTTGTGCTACTTCTTTACTTTCACAAGTGTTGTGAAACACATCATCTAACGTCATGTAACTTATACTAGAGTCTGCATTTGTTAGGCTTGAAATGCTTAAAGAGTTTTGTACTGTTTTAACTCTCCTATTTTAGACAAAGAAATGATAAGGACACTGAGAAAGTTAAACACCAGAAAACGATGCTAGACTTCAAGTATACCCCTCAGCCACACAGTATTTTGCACAATGTTCAGATTTTTTGTCTGCTCTTCATAAAATGTGTAGTCTTCTGACAAATCCTTAAGGATTGAAGTTAGTAAATGACATATTTATTTATCTTTCAGACTTCATATCTTTCAGAAAAATGAATGCTAATACAAAACCTTTTATTCCATGAACATTCTAAATTTGTAACCGCAATAGTTAAAAATCTATCCATGATTTTTGGGCCTTTGTTCTCTCCATTAGTTTTAGCTCTGTCAAAAATTCTTGCACAGAGAGGTTGAGAGATATGCTTTCAGGGGAGCTTTGGGGAGCTATAAAACTGGTGTCAGGCTACAAGTCATCAAGAAGGTATGATCCCAGGGAGAAATGCCCTTCTGTTTTTGGTCCCTTGTCCTGGGAGTTTGTTGATACCTATATCCCACACTGGGGGACTTTAACCTTACTTAGCAGGCTAGTGTGGTGTTATATAGATCCAAGGGCAATGAAGAACTAGAGAGAAGTTATTATGGATCTTGCCGATTCAATTGTCCTAACATCGGGTAGTTTTGGATGGAAGCCATTATCACCTGTGGGCCATCTCTGGGGCTCGTTTCAATGATGACATTTTCTTTGCTTTACAAGCTGGAACTCCTCACAGGGCTAGAGATGGCATTGTTATGTTTAGATTTGACTTGAACTATCTGGTGGTGAAAATAAGTAGCACTAAATCCTTTCATTACTGCACAGTGGACAACTTAAGCTATAGAATAATTCTTGTCTACTGGTCAGACAGTGACGAATATATTTTTTGCAAGCACTCAGTGAGTTATTAGTCTCTTTACTGAAGGCATCAATTGCTCATCAAATTTGGTTTCATGTTTCACTATAATAAATGTTCTACACCTAAAGATGGCTTGTTCTCACTAAAGGACTTTCCCTCACTTTGTTACTATCCTGTGGTGCATATGTTGTAAATGTGATAACAGAACTAGTTATTCCTCCTGACCATCATGTAATAGGGTTTAGTGTTCTCTTCCACTCCATCTATTCCTATTGAAAATTTAAGGTTTTGCCTTCTAGAGTTCTTGACTTTCTTTGAGTCTAAAGACACAAATTAACTTTACTGGTGCTTGAGATATCTGGAGATCCAGAAGCTGTAAGGGGTACATTTAATAGATCAATCAACACAGTATATGAGAACTTTAAAAGATGAAGTGACAGTTGAACAAACTACTCAGTAAATGGGACTCCACACTATACTTAAAAATAGTCTTCTTGAGGTGACATTTTTTTACAGATGTTAAAATAAAATAAATTTAAATTTATCATGCACTTTCTGTAAGCTAGCTGCATTATTTTCCATTAAACTATGTTGCCAAGCCATTGAGAAAACAAGAAGCAAAGATGGAGAAAATTCAAGTTCATTCCAGATTACCTTCAGCTGGAAGAGTATTAGATAACCTAGCAGACATCAGTCTTCACCTTTCAAGTCAATTATGTGGTTACAGAAACTGTTTAAGGAAGAAATCATCACCAATCCATTCTGTGTTGTGGACTACTTGTGTAGCCCAACCTGTATCCATTGAAAATATGTGCTGCCACAGTGAGATTATGAATAATATGCATGGTTCTTTGTTTACAGGAGCATAAGGTCAGCCCTTCATCTACCTCAAGAAGACTGTTTGCTGTAAATTAGTAGGACATACTGACCAGTCCAGTCCGTAAGACAGAATTTGTTACCTTAATGACAATGTATTAAGACTTGCCTTCTGCAGATTTAACTTTAGTCCTACCCACCTTTTGGTAAAAGGTCACACAGACAAATCAATTTTTTGGTTTGGATGTTAGTTGGGATATTTTGCAGACACCTTAATAGTTATGGACATCAGCTGGGTGTAAAGGCCCTGTGATTCTAAAGTATACTAAACAGTTCACTTATGCTGTGCTGATGAGGTCATAAGAAGGCCAGGACATGCATTTCCACAGCTAATGGGGTATGGCTTTATTGGCCCAGATGTATCAATAAAGACTTATAAAGAAAAAGTAAAACATCATAAACATTCAGAAGCCATATAGCTGAAACACTCGATGCCTTTAAGGGGTCATTTGCATATATCCCATGGGGCTCTATTACTGGAGGTTTTAAGGTATCATACAGTGAAAACTCTAGCTTGCCTTTTTACTAATTGGTTTGTCTGTGCAACCTTTTAACTCTTTGGTTTGGATGTTAGTTGGGATATTTTGTAGACACCTTAATGGTTATGGACATCAGCTGTATGCAAAGACACTGGGATTCCACTTATGCTGTGCTGATAAGCTCATAAGAAAGGTGAAACATGCATGTTCACAGCCAGTGGGGTTTGGCTTTATTGGCCTGAATGTATCCAATAAGGCTTAAAAAGAAAAAGTAAAAAGTCATTGACATACAGAAGCCATATAGCTGAAACACTTAATGTCCTTAGGTGGTCATTTGCATATATCCCATTGTCCTTTATTAACAAGGTTTAAGGTATCACACAGTAAAAACTCTAGTTTGGCTAAGTTTTTCTTGTAGTTTTTACTAACTGGAATCAAAGGAGAGGAAAGCCCACCCACTCTTTTAAGACTAACTTCTCACATAACTTGCAGAGGAATTTGTCTATGCCTTCTTGACATACCACAGACACAGAGAAGACTGTAGTCAGGTACTGCTGACAATCTTGTACAGGTAATTAGTCCTGCTGATGTGGAAAACTCAGAGACAGAGGTGTTAAACTGTTTTCCACTGTGTTTATTGCAGAGAAGAAGAGAATTTACACTGATTCACTACTGCTTCCAATGTTATGCCTTCCACAGCAAAACAGAGCAATTAGATCAGTCAATGGTTCTAAAGCAGTTGTCACCTCTTTTGGCAAATTTACATAAGTAGCATCACATTATTGAAATGCTAAGCTTTAACCTTAAATGCTTGTTGTTTATACTAATTTACATTTTAAGATTACTTAAATGTAGTATCAACGAAGTCTGTGACATTTAGAGAAAAGTCAGGTTTTTTCTTGTAATTCTTGTATCAACACATTTGCCATTTTCATGCCCTCCCATCACAACAGGGCAAAACTGCCCAAATCAGGATGTCTCTCCAGGAAGTGAGACAGGTGGCAACCTTATCAACTAGGTGCACTGATACTGTCTATAAGAAGTCCTTTTATGCTTTCTTTAGACATCCTTCTAGAGGGTGATGCATATCTGTTGCATAGATCCTTGGGAAGCAACATCATCTACTGACTTTGAGTGAGTCCTTACACAAGTGGAGTACTTGAGCATCCTCTAGTCAACAAAAGAAATATAACAGTTGATAGCAACCATGATATACAGCTGAATTTACTTTAACTCATATGTGCTATGTGCCCTTTCATTAAAACATTAGGAAAGGTAAATCTGAAGTACATTAACTGTCTGCATATCAGCTATCTATATAAATGAATGAATGAATGAATGAATGAATGAATGAATGAATGAATGAAAATAAAAACAAAATCTTTCCACTGTTGGTGGCACTGGGGAACATAATTACTTTCTAATCCTTTCCTTTTCAGAAGTAGCTCTCACTTATACATGAAACTGCAAGGATCCCTCAGATCAGTGGCAGTTCTGACACCTGAGGGAAATGTGTGGGAGAGAGGACTGTCAGTTCTCTAATACTTTTGGGTTTCCAGTACCATGATGGGAATGGACCCCATTTCTAAGTCAAAGTATAATTAAAGTTCATGAAATTAGTATTATTTCAGTCTTTGATGTTAGCTAAAAGTGCTGTTCGCAGCACCCACAATGTGCCCAGAACTGACTCCTGCAATTCATACAGAGTTACATGTATCAGTGCCATCTAATTATAACTGTAATTTTTTTATATGAAACCTATTGCACCTACTACTATTGGAACTGTCTGGGTATCCTTCTTCTACATTATCCTAGTTTCTGCTTGTAAATCCCAGTATTTTACTGTAATCACTGTCTGTAGCAATTTCAGTCATCAAATGCTACTTTTGTATTCTTTTCATGGACTGCTATATCTGTTTTTTACCATCTATGTTTTGAACTGTTTATGCTTTGTGGCTCACGTTTCCAGTGCTTTTCAGATACTTCATTTTTTTAACCGTATCTAGTTTCCCCTTCATGAAAATCAAACCTGTACCTCATTATATTACTAATATGATTGCACAATCCCCAGGGCAACAGTCTTACCACATTATTATGCCTTTCAATATACATGCCTTCTGAGACTAGTGCATCATACCCAGCAACAAGATGTGCGACTGTTTCCAATTCTGTTTTACAAAACCTGCATTTGTCAGTTTCTCCATCATGTTCTATGGACTTTGTAAACCAACATATACATAGTCACTATCCTGGGCCACCAATATTAACTTTTTGTCTTTTGGTTTAAATTCATTTCTCCTTAACCATTCTTGCATAAGATCTTGATCAACACAAGGTTGTTCCAGGAGTTTTCTGTACTTGCAACTATATTTATACATTTTCCACATATCTTGCCTTCTCATCTGATCCATTACCTTATATTCTTTCTTTTGTTTTTGTTTTTTTGACACATTCAGTTGCTGCCTGATTTTTATTTACTTCTGGTATGACTTCCATTCCTGCTTGACACAAATATGCTTCTACTAAACTAAGCAGGGACATCATTTTAGACTTGTTCTCCTCATGTTTTAAAACTTTCACTATGTATATCTTGCAAGGTCAGAAGATTCATACGATTACAGAGCTATACATGTAATCAATTTTGCGGAGGCCCATAACTCCTTCAGAATGGGGGATTCATAATCTTGGTATGCACTGATTTTTATAAATCATTTGATAAGCATGAAGCATTTTTTTGTTTTCCTGTCTAACTGATCCGGTACCTTTTTGGGGCCAGTCAGTCACCCCAAAACTGTAAGTTAGAACAGGAAAAGCAAATCTGTTTACAGCTTGGACTTTGTTCATAGGTTCATGGGTGTGTACTAGGCTAATGGCCCTGGAGCCTTTATAAGCCTAGCCACAGAAGTACCCTGGCATTGTGCCACCCGACGTCAGTTCCCAGTGCCTCTATCAAGTAGAGCCACTGGAATGATCCCCGGAGTGAACTTTCTATTTCCCATCCACTCATCAAGATTTTTCTTTAAAAGGGCAAATGAGGTGCTCTGCTTGACATGTATGGGAAGTCTATTCCAGAGTGTGGGCAGTCTCTGGGTTATGAACCTGTCCCTCCAGCATGTTCTGTTGATTGCAGTAATGAGGTTGAGGTCTCTGGAGCGTGTTGTGTAGATGGATTGGAATTTCTTTAGATGTAGTATTTCTAACAGAGCTGGGTCAGACATGGCTTTGTAAGTCGAGCAGAGGTCGCATCTTAGTAGACGATATGAGACAGAGAATATCTCATCTTAGTAGACGATATGAGACAGAGAATATCTGGAGTTTTTTGAGTCTGTCCATGTAGGGCATGTGTTTAAGGCCTAGGATCCTCTTTGCAAGGTACTTTTGTGCCCTCTCTAGCTGTTGCAGGTGTCTAGTGAGGTACATGCCAAATGGGGCATTATACTCTATAATTGGTCTAATGAGGAAAGAGTAGAGAGAAATGATGACCTCTTTCTTCCTGGATGCAAAACCCTTGGTAATGAGATGTGCCACATAGAAGGATTTTCTGACCACAGTGGCAATGTGGTGTTCGAAGGAGAGGTTGCTGTCAACCTGTGTACCCAGATCTCTTATAACTTCTTCAGTGATCAGTGGGCTCCCATCAATGTAGTAATTAGTGGGAACTGAGTTTTTCCCAAAAAGGATGATGACGCATTTTTTGGCATTAAGCTTAAGGCCATGGTTTTGACACCAGTCATTGGTCTCAGTGCGGCCTTTCTGTAAGATGTCTGCATCACTTGGGGAGTTAATCATGATTCCCAGCTTGCAGTTATCTGGGAACTCGGTCAGCCAGAGTCCCTCCATGTTGGCCTGGACTTCTGTGAAGTAGATGCCAAACAGGAGAGGACCCAGTACCAATTCCTGTGGGACTCTACTCATGACTGGTCGGCAGTCTGACTTGGAGTCTGCTACTTTCACACTGTGGTTTCTATCTGTGAGTCAATTTGCAACCTACTTAATGATATAGGGGTTGATGCCTAGTTTGGTGAGTTTATTAATAATTCCTGAGTGAGGAATGGTATCACAGGCCTTGGCCAGATTGAGGTAGGCTGTATGAACTGCTTTACCCTCATCCACACCTCTGGTGACTGACTCAAAGAAGTTAACCAGGTTGAGCAGGCATGATCTACCTTTCACAAAACCAAATTGCATGGGATCTAGAGTTTGGAGATTCCCTATATCCTTGTTAATTAGGTCCATGATGATGCACTCCATAGCCTTACATATCAGACTCATCAGGCTAATGGGGTGATAATTTCCAGGGTCTGTATTTGCTCCTTCTTTACAGAGAGGGATGACTGCAGCAGTGCACCATTCAGAAGGGACAAAGCCTGAGGTGAGGCTGTGAGTGAACAGGATACACAGATGTGGTGCCTGTTCACTTTGCAATTCATTTAGAACACAGCCAAGGATATTATCGGGTCCCATGGAAGCTGTATTCTTGGCCTTGGACAATGCAGCTTTAACCTGTGCTACAGTAATGCTGGGTGCCTGGCATTCTTCCGGTATTGAGACTTGTCCTCTGGGGGGGGGGGGGGAGTAAAGTCGGCACTGAATCTGTCGGCCAGTATGTTGGCAATATCATTTGGCTCAGTATAGGAGGTACCATTGTGCAGTAACTCAGAGCAAATCTGGGTATTGCCATGGAGATTCTTGATATAACTATAGAAGGATTTGTGGTTGTTTTTAGTGTCTGCCGCAATTCTGCCTTCATAGCTGGCTTTGGAGGTTTTGATGAGGGATCTCAACTTTTTGTTGAGGCTAATAAGGGAATTTTTCCAGTCTTGGGACTTCACCTTTTTCTGCAACAGTTTCTTCCTTCTGTTGTAGAGTTTATTAATGGCAGGGGACCATCAGATTGGCTTCCTTTTTTTTGGAGGAGAGTGTCTTGGTTCTGTGGGGTGTGGCTAGTTCCATGCATTTATGTACATGTTCGTACAGTGCATTGGTGTATGATTCGGCAGTCATGTATCTATTTTCCATTGGCATGGGTGCGGTGAAGTTAGCCACCTCTGTCAAAGTCACCTTTGGAGAAGTTTTTCATAGTGGATACCTTTACGGGGGGAGCTTTGAGATGTGGATTTCCATGGTGATTACCTTGTGATCGGATCTGACCAGGGAGGAATTGACTATTGGTGGAGAGAAACAGTTACCCATGTTCCTAGATGTTAGGGCTGTTTTCAGTATTAATTACAGTCTTCTGAAATATTCCTTACTAAGTTTGATTCACATTTGTTTATGTTTTATTGTTGATCCTTAATCAATTCCCATATATTTGTATACTCCCTCTTGCTGCCGTTCTTTTATATCACATTCCTGTCCCAGACTGATATTTTCTTGGTTTTGCAGCTATCCTGATTTAAAGGTTACCTTTGCACATTTATCAAGACCAAATGACATTCTTATATCATCTAAGAAAGTTTTGACCAATTGCAGTTGTGCTTTCCGTTCCTCATCCGATGAACTATACAGTTTTAAATCATCCACAAAAGGAGATGAGAAGTCTTTACACTTTGTTGTTTTCTGGTAGTCAGATTGTAATCATGATCTAATTTGTTAAGTAGACAGCATAATGGATTAAGGACAAGACTAAAGAGCAACGGTGACAAAAAATGTCACCCTGGAATATCCCCCTTTGAATTTTTATCCCTGGGATAATAATTTGTCCTTTATCATGGCTTAGCTGCAGAATTGTTTGCCACTGTTTTATGGTCACTGTGATGTAATTGATCAATGTAGGGTGTATTGTATACTTTTGTAAGCACTCTTGTATCCATGAATGTGGAATGCTGTCAAATGCTTTTTTGTAGTCTATCCATGCCTTACTTAGAGTCTTTCGCTGTTTATAATTCTCCATTATGGCTTTATTTAACAACAAATGATCCTTTGTTCCATATGACATTCTTTTGTTACCCTTTTGTTCTATTGCCATGACTGAGTTTTCTTCTAAATGACAATAAACTCTATTGGCATCAATTCTAGTATATAGTTTATACATCATCGGAATGCAAGTTGCTGGTCTTAGTTTTTAGGATCTCTTGCAGGTTTACTCTTAAGGAGGAGTATCATTTTTCCTGTTGTTAACCAGATTGGTGTCTGTTTAGCATGCACATATAAATAGTTCTTACTCATGGCTAAATCTTCATGTAAATAGGTTAATACTTTTAGCCAAAATGTAGGTACCGCATTTGAGCCTGGAGTTTTCCAGTTAGGAGTTTGTGGTAATTTTGTTTCAGTTTCTATGGTCATTGCTTTATCCCATTTCATATCATGTACATTTGAACTTCTTATTCTTTATTTTACCTTTTCTATCCATTCAGCAACTTTGTTACATACCACAGGATCTTCATAGATATTTCTACAAAATGTGTCTATTTCTTCTTTGTTTTGGTGGTGTTTCTATTCCTTTTGCCGTGTTTCCTAATTATCTGTAAAACTTTTTTGGGTCATCAATACATTGTTTTTACTTTTCCTTTATATTTATCTGCATATATTTTAAAATGTTCTGCCTCTGCTGATATCTTTAGTTTATTATTTGCAATAATGTACATTAGATCCTGATCTGTTCTTATTCTGCACATTGCATTTATCACGTCTCGGCGTTCATGAAAATCTACTGCCATTCATTAGCGGACCAGAGTTCCGCTGTGGTGACCCTTTACCGAAAGACAACAACAACATCTTTCTGAGTATTTTTGCTGATATGTTCCCTCTTTTGTATTTTTCTAACAGCAACATTTCTGATCTTAATTGATTCATAGTTTTCCTCTATTCAATACTTGCATAATGGCATTTGATTTCTCCCCTTCCTGTCCCTTACTGCCCTGTGTTTTGTGGTAAGACTTTATCTATTATCAATTTAGCTGCACAGTAATATATTTTATTTACTTCTGTTATATTGCATGAATTTCTATGAACAGTCTTAATTACTGCGTTCATTTGTTTTATCCAACTTCTGTAGTCAATTTCTTTCACTGATCTTAATATGTCTAGCAATCTCTATTAAATCAAGCAACTCGTCCCTTAGATAATTTTCTTCTAAACTTAGGGCACATTCTTTGTTCTCTGTTTCCTGCGGGTATTCTACAGAAAGTTCCAGAACAACTTCTTGTACCATATTCTCTTTAGCTTCATCCCGTGTCATCCTTTGCTCTTTCATATGGGAAGTCACTGGCCTATCATTCCACAACACTGACTGCATCAGAGTTGCCGCAGTTTCTTGTTCCATCACTTGTTGTGCAACTCCAAATGAACTTTTGTACTAGTTTCCTACTGAAGCCTCCAGAGTATCTTCATATAGGAACTGATCAGATGCCTCCTGCTCCAATGGTTTCTTCTTCATTTGGGGATTCATTATTCTATCATGTTATCAGATTTGGATTTTCTACACTAAATCCTTCACTTCACAGGTAATCCATAACTTCATTTATTATTTCTTTAACTTCTCCATTACTAATCTTCTTTTCTACTTCTCCCTTTGTTTTCTTATTTTTTTGTATTGTAAAATCTTCCGTATCTGGATGGCTTTGCCTGTATTTCTCCTCAAATATCTTTGGTGCTGATTTTTATATTGATTAGTTTTGATTTCTCCCTTGTATGAGCATTGCACCTTATTAAATCTCTTTTTTCTTTCCCATGTCCATATTTCTTCTTCAGATGTCTGCCTCTTCTCCTGTTTCTCCTTACTTGGGGGGGCTCATTGTTCCATCATGGTGTGACATAACCAGTGTTAGACTTTCTACACTAAATCCTTCACTTCGCAGGGATTCCATAACTTCAGCTTCTATTTGTTTTAACTTCTACTTTACTAATCTTTAGTTGTATTGCTTAATTTGGCTTTCTCCTTTGCATAAATATTGCACAATATCAGATTTCTCATTCTTTCAATGTCCATATTTTTATACCTTTCAAAAATCTCTAGATTTTATTCTTCATATTTTCACACTTCATCAGTCACTTCTTTTTCCAAATGGCCCAAGTTTCTTAGTCTATATAATGTTTTTTCATGAATCTCTTGTATTGATGAACACAAATTTGCATTTGAAGCTTTTGACAATTTTTCTTCTGCAAGTATTTTTCTTTCCTCTAATTTCTCTCTTAATCTTTTTGTATATCTGTTATCCACAAATTCTGGGTTTCTTGCATAATAGTAACAATACATAATTTCTTTTTTATCCTCAGTATTCCATTCTGTCATCTTTATTGCTCTTTTTTGGCCTGTCAGTTTTTGTGTTTTTTGGACTACTACTTCCTTCTACAATGGGGGGGGGGGGTCATCCTCCTCCTGGGGCTGGCCTGACCCCATTGTAGGAATGTTTCCGTATCTTGACGATTCTACACTGTCATTTTTTTCCATTCCTAGCACCAGTGCACTTACCAGGATTGGGAAATTTTTATCCTGGCACTTGTACACCCAGCTGTTTTTTTGTTTTTTAACCTACTTCTGTCCGTGATATATGCTGTATAAAATACAGTCTATATGTCAGTGTTGTCTTGATGAGATTTTGTAATAACAGAGTCCACCTTGTGAATGTACTCAACAAGACTTGAGGATGAATTCAGTCCCAACAGTACTACTCTCCTTTGTTTGCTGATTTTGTACCAGGTCCACAAAGTCACCCTGGATCATAAGTGATGGAGACAGATGCCTTACCACTGCACTAAAAGCCCAACATTGTTTCAGGACCGTTTTGAGGGACTCTATGTTTGAAGAGATTTTTGGATGAACATTTTTAACATCTTTTACCTTGGATCCAGAGGTGCACTTATATACTGTATTGAAATTTATCATTCCACTACATTCATGTCTTTATTTTGAGATCAACCAGTGAAAGGGTGTGGAGGCCATAATACTGTAAGTGTTATACTAGACTGTGGTGGTAAAGCAAGAACTGAGTCACATGAAGCTCTCAGTTTGCTGAACTTATGCTTTGGAAAGTAACAGAAAATGAAGGAATAATAGAAAAGGCCAAAATTAGGTTATTTCTCAGAACTAAGGAGCTCAACAATCTGGGATGCTCTCTAAGTACAGCCACTGCTCGTCTGGGTTGAGAGGAACCGTTGAAGTGGCTTGGGCAACTTCTGAGAATACGTTTTGGGATCTTCTTGCAGGAGGTATACCAGGCATGCCCCACTGGGAGGGGGCCCTGCAGCAGACACAGGACATGTTGGAGTGATTATATCACTCAACTTGATCCCACATGAGATGGAGATGGAGACTGACTAGCAGGGAAGTCTGTACTGGCCTATTCAGCTTGCTATCGCTGCAACCACTGCCATGAGAATTTGTTTAGAAGATGGATAGATGGGTGGATTTTACTCTATGCGTTTTGTGTACTTTGTTATTAAAGACACATAGAAATAAAGTTTTTATTACTATCTTCATCATTTAAAGTGGCAGGCTTCCTCTCCGATAAGTTATGTTTGAATAGAGGAACCAAGTAGAGGTGTCCACCTTCCCCTTTGTTATTTGTTATATATTTAAAGCCATTAGCAAGGAAAACAACAGACTCAGAAGGATTTTTATTACAAGAGTAAGACTCTTGAAAAATCCTGACCAACAGGATGTGTGGAGTTCCAGGAATGCCAGGACCCTAACTCTGAACACTCATGGAGTACCAGGGACCTGTGTGTGGATGTACTGAGACATTTAGGGCAGCTTGATGTGAGGTGTATCAGAACTGCCAGAAAATGATGTAGTTATTGAGAGACTAAGCTGAACTGTAAGCAAGCAGCAACTATAGTGAGTAAAAAACAGTGATTTTAATTCAGTTAAAATTGAACTTCAAATGTTATTTCTTCACCGTAAATAAACTGCAATCAAACCATATATGCTACGTTCAGCATGTGCTACGTATTACTAAATAGTGTGTGTGTGTGTGTGTGTGTGTGTGTGTGTGTGTGTGTGTGTGTGTGTGTGTGTGTGTTATATACTAATATATGTATATGTTTTTTTTTTTTCTGTCTTCCTTTTGATAACTGGGTTGCCTGCCTATCCCAGGCCAATTTACTGTTGAGGCTCTGGAATTAAGTTCTACATTAAAATATTACTCATGCACAAGAATACATCACATTAGCATTCATATACATGCAGATCATCAGCAAACATTAACACCAGGAAAAGAAGACCTGTAATATGCATTTAAAATATAAGCATGGATCAGCATTTAACTCAGAACTGTAGCAGCTCATTAACCTGTCATTCAAATACATAAAAACAAAAAGCATAAAAGCCAGATTAACATTTGGAAAATACCATATAAGCATAGAACAGTATTTTAGTCAAGCCTGTGTCAACACAACTGTCTGTATCAAAAAGGTTAAAGTAGGACAGTGAGGGGGAGACTTTCACAAATAATGAAATTAGACAACAGATGCTGAAAAGCTGTGGAAGTATTGATAGTAAAAAGAAAAGAAGGATGACTGGGATCACAAAAGACAAATGAAAGACGATAAGTGATGTTAAAGAAATGATAACTAAGTATGACTGAAAGTGCATATTTTCAGTAGATTTCACTTCTGTTGATTTGGTCACTGAAAAAATATCATATTTTGTTCTTTAGATTGCAAGTTCACTAGTCATTATCGATGTCGCAGATATATAAAACTAGACTGCACAGGACTGAAGAATCAGACCATTGAACCAGGAGATCTGAATGAACTCAGTGTTGAAAAAGACACAAATGTGGTAAGATGATCTGGTTGACCGTTAATCACTTGAAGAAATATATGATAGGTTGTATTATGTTATCCAAACATACTGCAGAACAGAAAAAATAATGTTGTGGAGCAATGCCTTTTCTCTGGAACAGCTCTTATTTGTGGCAAATTATAGCAGAACATACATCATTCTAATAGTGAGAGAAGAGGAAAAACAACCACAGAAGACAGAAGAATGTCATAGATTTCTATTTGACCACTCATTATTTAAGGTCTTATATCATTCCTTGGATGCTGGTGGCATATGCTGTTTTGTTTAAGAACAATTGGTCCAGGGTTTCTGGTATTTTTCCTGGTTTCAATAAATTTGGCACCCCACAATCTTTTGTGTACAAGTACTTGAACAATATTGGTACATCCTTTTGAGTACAGAATGGCCATTCTGCCTACCTTTGGCCATATGAGCAAGTGTGGTGCATGTAGCCAGTGTCGATACATCTTTGAGGGACCACATGTGGTTGTTATTCCTTGCTATGGCAGATATACCTGTAACACCACCAGGGTGGTCTACATGGCTCTTTGTTCTGCATATCCTCATTTTAATACTGGATAAACTGAGAGAAGATTAAATATAAGAATCTATGAACATTTAAATTCCATCAAAATGGTGGTGAAAATAATGCTTTATTTAAACATTCTAGTTCTTGTAAGGATTTTTAAAAAAGTTAATTTTTTTGTTTTGAAAAAGATCTTCCAGGACAGTGTAGGGGGTGACCAGCAATCTACCTTACTCTGTAGGGAATTGTCATGACAAATCATTTTAAACTCTGATGTTTTAACCTGGCTCGAATTACTTCTTGTGGAGTTTTTTTTTTTTTTAACAGATTTCTAAAAGATAATTGTCCCATGTCAGAATTCATATGGAAAGAGAATGTAACTGCCATTGCATATCCATCTGGTTATTATATTGAAAATCAAGACATCTGCAGTTTGTGGTGACAGAGTAGGGTATTGCTTGCGGCTTTAAGAGTACCAAGTATAAGCCAACATCAAAGCAGAGATTCTGACTGAAGAGGGAAGGCAACAGGGGAAAAGAGAACAATATTTGCATCCACTTCAAAGAAAGGAGGTTGGCTCCACAATGCACAGAAGTGAAACTGTCTGACTTTAGATTTACCAAACCCTGAGCAGAGGTGTAGGATGGGGATAGGGGCATATTGACCCCTTCTTCATCAAGGGGAGACCCCTGCCATCTACCCCATTTCACCTAATCAACTTTGAGGTCATAGCGCCTTGAGTAGGATGTATTTCCTTACGGGATTAATTTGAAGATAGAAAAGATTCAGCAAGAAGGCGCTGACGGGTCTCAGCCCAACCATTTTCAGTTTAAATAATTGCTGTGCTTCTCATGATATTGCTAAAGCCATTTATGTATTTGTTGTCTATTTATTTACTTACTTATTTTTCTTCGTTAGCCAAGGTAAGTCACTGATCTCTACGGACCTTTTTCAGACATTGTCTTGTTTAGTGACTTTTACACAGTAGGCACATGGAGGCTGAAGGTATTAAACCCTAGATCACAGTTAATTCATTGTTTAATAACAGGGTAATGTTGTATGGTTAAGTGCTGCAAAGTACCAAACAGTGCAGGTCTTAGATGCAGGGAAAGTTGAAGCTAATTAGAGAAAAACCCTATATGATAGCTGACTGTGAAATGCTTTGGATCAGATCTTACCTGTTGATTGTTTAATACCTAGTAAAGGATTGAGCGATTCTCCAAGTGGCTGCCTAACAAGTGTACATGTGCACTGCCCTTGCCTCAGCTATTGGAGCAGCAATTTGGTTAATCCATTGGCTCTGATATCTACAGTATGGTAATAAACTTACTAATATCGGGAGATTTGAGATATCAGCCAGCATGCTATAGACCTTCCTCATTTGGTTTGACATCACTGTCAAGGATAAGGATGAGAAAGATCAGCCTGGAAGTGCTTGTATAGATACTTTTATACCCCAAACAGACCCCCCCCCCCCAAAAAAAAAAAAAAATTCTTCAGGTAGATGGCAAATGCTGGAATTTGATAAGGAAGAAAGAGTTAAAGGGAAACATATGCTCTGGGAATGTAATGAGTTGGCAGACTAAAAATTCACTACAGAGTGCTGTGACAGGAATACTGGGCGAGCAAATGAGTGTAACTAAGGAAATTATTTTTTTTTTACCTGGGATACAGGATCTTAATTGCCTAGACATAGTAAGGCCTTGTTAAGTGTAATTCTGATGGCTGCCAAAAAAAGCAATTAGTAGAAAATGGAAATGAAAATCTAAACCAAATGTAATTGATGTACTGATTGTTGTAACAGAGATAAAAGAAAGTGAAGTGGGATCTTTATAAAAGGGTAGGAGTAAATTACATAGAAAAAAATGGAAATTGTGGGAATAGTGCATCCAGAAACATGTTGTGGAGGAGGAATGAGTTTAGGAGAAGGCAGGAATTGAATAATTAATGTAATGTTGCTGGGCTTATATGATATATAACAATAGATGTGAAGTATAATGTTTGTAAATGTGAACTTGTTGATATGATTTCATTACTTTTCTATAAATGTAAGTTTGACTATGGCACAAGTGATAATTCGATAAAGGTGTTTGAAAAAAAAATATGAGAAGGAGTTAAATAACCTTGATGTTAGCTTTTCAGTCCTGGCTGTGTAGAAGACTGACTTTCTTATAGCTAGACTGAGTAGGGTGCATTTCCCACTGGACGAATAGTTTTCAAGGAAAGTGTTAACCTAATGGAGTACTGTATATGGACATCTGATACCACATTTGGCAAGCATTATCTCTTTTCATAGGTTCATAGGTTCATAGATTCATAGGTAGGTACTAGGCTATTGGCCGAAAGGCCTACGTAAGCCTAGCCAACAAGGTTCCCTGGCTTACGCCACCCAAGAAAGTTATTTTCCTGTGCCACTGTCGAGCAGAGACACAGAAGTGATCCTCAGGGTGTATTTCCTATTTCCCATCCATTCATCAAGATTTTTCTTGAAGAGTGCTAATGAAGAACTTTGCTTGACATAGATGAGTAGCCTGTTCCAGAGTATGGGAAGTCTCTGGGACAGGAATCTATCCCTCCAGCATGTCCTGTTTATTGTGGTGACAAGGTTTAGGTCCCTAGAGCGTGTAGCTCGGAGGGATTGGGATTTCTTTAGGTGTAGCATGTCCAACAGCTCTGGGTTTGACATAGCTTTATATGTTAGGCAGAGATCACCTTGGAGTAGGCGATATGCTACGGAGTAAAGCTGGAGTTTTTTGAGACAGTCAGTGTAGGGCATCTGTTTGAGGCCAGTAATCCTCTTAGTGAGGTACTTCTGTTGCCTTTCCAGCTGCTGCAGATGTCTTGTGAGGTACATTCCAAAAGGGGCGTTGTAGTCTATAATGGGTCTAATGAGTTTCGAGTAGAGGGGAACAATGACCTCTTTTTTCCTGGATGAGAACCTGAGAACCTTTTTATGATGAGGTGTGCCACATAGAAGGACTTCCTGACTACTGTGGTGATGTGACTATCAAAGGAGAGACTACTGTCCACCTGGGTCCCAAGGTCTCTTATCACACATTAGGTGTTAAGTAGATTGCTGACTATGTGGTAGTTCATGGGTACAGAGTTTTTACCAAAGGGGATGACACTGCACTTTTTGGCATTGAGCTTGAGGCCATGGCTCTGACACCAGGCATCTGTCTCAGCGAGGCCCTTCTGTAGGATGTCCACATCATTTGGGGACTTGACTATGGCTCCTAGTTTGAAGTCATCTGCGAACTTCATTTTCTGTGTTAGCCTGTACTTCAGAGAAGTAGATACCAAACAGGAGAGGTCCCAGGATGGAACCCTGTGGTACTCCACTTGTCACTGCTTTGAAGTCAGATTTGGAGTCTGCAACTTTTACAGTGTGGGTTCTGTCAGTGAGCCAGTTGGGAACCCATCTTCTGACGTAGGGATTTATACCTAGTTTAGTGAGTTTAGCTATAATTCTAGAATGGGGGATGGTGTTGAAAGCCTTGGCGAGGTCAAGATAGGCTGTGTGAACCACCTTACCCTCATCTATGGCTTTGGTGACTGCCTCAAAGAAGTCGATCAGGTTCAGGAGGCATGATCTGCCTTTCACAAACCCGAACTGGGTGGGATCTAGAGCTTGGAGGTTACCAATATCTTTAAATCCAAAATGAAGGAAAGAAGCTCAGTTCAATTATATAGTTTTAATCACGACAGCCAAAACAGTAATTCCACAACACAGCACGCAACATTAACGCTATTCAGTCCAAACGCATTTGGACTGAATAGCGTTAATGTTGGTGCCTTTCCGTTGCTGTGTTGCTGTGTTGTGGATTTACTGTTTTTGGCTGTCGTGGATTAAAAACTATATAATTTGAACTTGGAGCTTCCGTGGCATTTCCTTTCCTTCATTTTGGATTTACAGTTTTGTTTCACCCCTGTTTGTGGTTTTCTTACCAATATCTTTGTTTATGAGTTCCATGATGATACGTTCCATGGCCTTGCAGGCCAGGTTCGTCAGGCTAATAGGTCGATAGTTCCCAGGATCAGTGGTGGCTCCCCCTTTATGGAGTGGGATAACTGTTGCTGTGCACCATTCAGTGGGCACAAAGCCTGATGCGAGGCTATTATTGAACATGGTGCTTAAAAGTGGGGAGCAGGTTCGTTCTGAAGTTCGTGTAAAACACAGTCTGATTTCTCTGCAAAAGGAGAAATAATTATACTTTGTGAACTTAGTGAAATCCCTTGCTATAGTAATGTTTACTAAAAGAATGTTTCTAGACAAGGATCTTCATGGGTGCCACAGTCCACAGTTAAGAGGTGTTGTTTTAGGGCCACAGCATATAGATAAAAATGTGGTAACAGATGCTAGCATAGTGGTGAGAAATGAATCACAGACTTAAAACTGAATTAGAAAAACATAAAGGACTGAGGACAAGAAAGAACCTCATCTTGTCCATAACAGACTGATGGAATATTGTCCTATTGTGTAGTGACACATCCCTGAGAGTTCAAAGAGTAAAAATACAAGGCTCAGTCTAACAACAAGGGCTTGGGGCCTTGATGGAACTGATAATCTTTCCCTGTGTCATTAGTAAGTGCCCTCTACTTGGAGGAAAACGAAGGAAAAAAGTTACTGCCTGAACCCTCTTTGTAATCCAATTCTGTCAAGTAACTTAAAAATCACTTTGGAGAAACTAGCCCTCCTACCACTGAAATAAGCACAACATATAGGCTATAGTTCCTGCCATGAAAATAATTTTTCATATTTTGTCAATTTCGGCTAAACAGCTTCAGAGTCATAGTCTGTTCTAAACACCCTTCTAAAAACAGTGCCTGGTCAAGGCAGACTGCTTTTTGTTTTGTTTTTTGTTTTTTTTGTTTTTTTTTGGCAAAGCAGTGTGCAAGCTATTCACACACATTCTGCTTGTCTGGCTCGTGTTAGCTGGAGGAAATGTCATTATTCCTTACTGTAGATGCACACAAGATTTGACTTTAGTTAACAATCACAAAGTCCAAATGTTTTCTTTGCTGCTGGCAGAGAAAGTTGTTTTCCAAGTGGCTGGCCAACTGCTTTAATTTGTGTTATGGGAATTACAGTAAGTGACATCCTGAAGATGTTAACAGCTGGTGTAATAGGGGCAATGCTCCTTCAGCAGCTTTGCTTTAAGAATGTGCCAACTGCGGATATCTGTGTTTGTGTTTCTTGGAGTTCCATCAGTACTCTGATGATGTTTAAGTTAGGGCACTTCCTGTCAAAGATGAGCAATGTTTGGCACTGCTGTATTGCTAGGTTCTTAATTATCTTTTCCCTCCACATTTCAGAACTTTGCTTACTGGCATTCCATGGGAACCATTTCACAGGTATCCTCTGATGAAAGAGACATCCAAACAATAACATTACATAAGACCTCATAAAAAATAGCTTTTTCAGCTAACATCTTTTATGATGTTATGCTAATCATCTGCACTCTGCCCATTTTATCATTAGATATAGATTTTTGGTCTTTGATTACTTTTGACAAATATTTTGCAGGTGTTATACAGTATATTTCTTGGAATATACCTTTATGTGATATGGACCATCCCTACTGGGAAAGAATCGTGGATAGAAACAGCTACAGTTGATTACGTCAATACATTCAGCTTGTGCAGGCTGTTTTGACTGATGAAAAAGTCTTACTACTAAGTATTGCAAGCTGTGCAAAGAAAAAGACTCGAGGTCAGCATAGTATCCTAAAGCATGTATAACAGACAATCAAAGATCACCCATGGTGGGAGACTCCAGTACTTTCAATCCAACCTGGCTGTATACAGGTAGTATGCATTAGGGCAAATTGAAATTTCAACATAGGACTTTTGAGAGTCCAAGTATTTCAGGTAGACCATTCAAACAAATTATTTTATTTCTAAAAGCAAAATTAAATCCAGTTCCAAATCCTCCTCCTTCAAAAGAAAGACTGATGGCAGATCACTCCTTTTATAGGTTTTATTGTGACTTGTAGACTTGTAGATTTCTTCAGATCCATTTCTTACATCTAAGCTTCCTGTGATCTTGTTCCTACTATAAATACTATTATAGAGGGAGCATGTGTAATGGCAGATCTGCAAGGTTCGTAGGTAGGTACTAGGCTATCAGCCCTAAGGCCTATACAAGCCCAGCCAAAAAGGTACCCTGGCTTTTGCCACCCAAGAAAATTATTTTCCTGTGCTACTGTCGAGCAGAGCCACAGAAGTGATCTCGGGGTGAATTTCCTATTTCACATCCAATCATCAAGATTTTTCTTGATGAGTGCTAATGAAGAGCTTTGTTTGACATAGATAGGTAGTTTATTCCAGAGTATGGAAAGTCCCTGGGACAGGAATCTATCCCTCCGGCTTCACTTGATGACATGGGATCACTCTCGTTCGTGTCAACAGTGCAGTAGTTTGAGCTGCCTTCCCTTCCTCAGAATGGGAGACAGTATATGCTGACAACTCCAATAAAGGATATGAAACAAAATACTAGTTAGGTCCTCTGTCCTGTCCTTCCACTTCATCACCACCCACATTTTCTGTAACACAGTCTAACAGACTAGCATAGATGGTTAAGGCGGTGATCTGCTCAAGTTTTTATAGGCTCATATGTTTCTTCTAAACTTTCAGCTAAAGGAGTGAACTGAGAAGCAGTGGCACATCACTCAACCTTTAGATCTTCAGTCTGATGCTCTCCTAACTGAGCTATTTTGGCTCATTATTTATCCTGCAGTCCTGCATTTGATTTCCACTTTCAGTTTGCTTTCTATCTAGCTGAGTAACTCAAATTTTCAGGCAGTCCTCCGAGGTCACCCCTGTAAATAGAGGTAAGCATTAACAAAGTTGCTGTCTTCTCTTCAACCTGTCAGACAGGGACAGCCAGTACCAAGGACATCTGCTTTGTCTGTTCCCTGACAGATTCTGAACACCCAGAAGGTGCCACCCAAAAATGGACTTGCAAACAAAAGCACTTGGACTTCTTACAAGAGTCATTTACAGAATATACTGACTTTTATAGGAAGGGGGGGGTTGCCCTCCCTCCCTCTCTGAAGATGTCACATTTGGTGATGTTCTCAAATTAATGATGCAGAAAGGGGGCTTGGTCATAAAAGACTCATCATGGAATGAGTCATAATACTTGGAAGCTTTTAGTTCTGGGCCAACATCATACTGGTTGGTACCTCCCGTCGATCCACTTAACTTTATGGTTCAATGGGCATGGAAGGGCACTGATGTGTAGAGCACAGGAGTAAAAGTCCACCAGTAGATGCTGTGGTGGTGGCAGCCACCAAGAAGGAACTATCAAAAGAAAGTTCCTCCATTCATATCTTATAGAGAGTGTAGGGTGATGGACAAATTCAGGAAGCGGACATGTGCGTCAGCAAATTTCACCCTTAGATTGCTAAACTATTTTGCTCATTTAACAAGCTTCCAGAGAAACTTAATGAAAGACATCAAGTCACTCTTAGGGATTATGCCTGTGGATGTTTAGAAAACAGTAAACTCCAGTCTTTCTACCCTGCAATCCTCCTGAAATGTGGCTGTGTATTTACACTCTAATGCAGCTGATGGTACAGCCAGAGCAGTACGCACCAGCATCACCATGAGCTGCCATGCCTGGCTGCATCTTTGTGACTTTACAGAAGTCTTTGTCTTCCTTTGTAAATGCCCTCTATGATGTTTCCACTTTGTTAGGACTGTAAGTTAGACACAGTCATCAGGAGCCAACAAGATGGTTAAGACTTGTCTCTCTGCAGTGGGAGTGTGCTTCTCCACCTTGCAAAGAACTTTCTATAGGAAGCAAAAATTGGGGAAGATGATGTGGTTCAGTAAATCAGAGTGCATAGCGTGACTCCTAGGGTGACAGACCTCCCTGTGGCAGAGGGGAAGGCAATTTTAATGGATGACACCCGAGAGGCAGTGGGGGACTGCATAAACAAGGCTTTTGCAGTCCATTTTCTGAGATTTTTTCAGCAATCCTGAACAGTTGCCAGACTCTTGCACTTTGGAGGCAGTTGGGGGGGTCATTTATCTCTGCACCCTCAAGCCTGGCACATACTAATTTCATATTCATGGATGCTAAATAATGTCCAGAAGCTGTTCGGTTCCCTTTTCCCTACCACCTCAAAAAAGTCCCAGATGTACCAGTCAGTGGGACTCGTCAGGCATAGAAATTTCAAAGCTACTCGAAAAAAGAATCATCCAGCTAGTCCCCCAAGATCACTTAGAATATGGAGTCTATTCCAGGGTCTATTTAGTACCAAAGAAAACCAGGGACCTCTGACCCATTTTGGCTGTGTCACCTAAACCAGTTCGTGAATCGGAAAAAGTTTTTGGATGGTCACAGTACAGTCCATTTTACCTGTTCTGAGGAAGGACTTGATGTGCTCCATATATCTCCAGGATGCCTACTATTGCATACACTTAATCCAGGAGGTTTCTCCACTTCTAACCAGGAGCCAATTACTACCAGTTCCAGGCATTGCCATTTGTTCTTACCCTAGCCTTCAGGGTGTTCACCATGATCATGGCAGTGCTAACAGTGCACCTGTGCCGTTTGGGGATCCATATCTTCCTGTGCTTCAAAGTTTGACTCCTCACTGCATCCACCAAGCATTTGCTACGTCACCTGGACCAAGTATTCCAGTTGCTTCGTGACTTAAGAATATCTGTAGATCTACCAAAATGTCAGCTAATTCCAACACAGAGTATAGAGTTCATAGGATGCCACCTAGACACCAAATTACAAATAACCAGCTTTCCCATGTCTAGGGTTCTGTCACTTTGTCTAACAGCTTTTCATGTCCTGCATCACCTATCATCACCAGTGAAGTTAGTTTTGTGTCTTTTAGGTCTCTTGGAGTCCACAATCCCAATAGTCCCTTTAGCCATATACTACATGAGTACTGCAGTGGACTTCAAGACAGTGGTCTCTATCTATTCACCCTTTACATTCAAAAATCCAGATTATGGCTTAATGGATAACATCAATGAAGCTAACCCAGGGTTGCCCTTTCCAGGTGGAATCGACAGTTGCAGTAATGACCACAGACTCCTCTCTTCTAGGGAGGGGATGCATTTCAGGGTACATGGTCATCACAAGAGGCCAATCTTCTCATCAATGCCTTGGGGTTGAGAGTGGTCCTTCTAGCATTTCAGGCATTTCAAGACCTCCTCCCCAAGGGTGCGATTTCCATACAAATGGACATGTTAGTGGTATAGCACATCAACAAGGAAGGAGGAGACTATTCTTGCCCTCTGTTAAGAGGCCATGTGAGCAATGGGCGATGCCTTCATAGCGATTTCTGATAGCAGTGCATATCTTGGGCTTATCCAGTACAACTGCGGACAAGTTGAGTAGAACAATTCTGGTTCTTCATGAGTGGTTCCTCAATCTTGCAGTGACACATGTAATTTTGCAGTCACTAGGGTCAACTTTGTTGTGACCTTTTTGCGTCCTATCTGAACAAGAAATGCAGCAAGTTACTTTGCCCTGATCCCCCTGCAGGAACAGTCACTGAGGGATGCTGTGGTACACAGTTGGCCCATGGAACTTCTGTATGCTTTCCCCCCTCTGCTGTTGATGAACAAGTTCATACAGAAAACAAGATGGTGCAAGGCCACAGTGATGATCATTGCTCCCTTTTGGCTCCAACAGACATGGTTCCCTTACCTGTGGCCTCTTCTAGTTCATCCTCCATGGATGTTGGATCATTATCTGAACCTACTTACTCATCAATCCAGGCTCTCTCCTCCGGACCAGAAGTCCATGACGTTAACTGCATAGTTCTTCAAATTTTGAGCTTAGCCAGAGACGCTGGGCTTTCTCCTGCAGTAGTCAACATTCTTTCTGCTTCGCAGAAAAATGTCCACTAGAAAAATTTATCAGAGTAAATGGAAGAGATTTTTGATTTGGGCCTGCTCCAAAGGCCTGGACCCATTTTCATTATCTGTGCCATCTATATTAGAATTTTTACCTGATCTCTTTGACAAAGATTCCAGCTTTGACACCATCAAGGTTCAGTTGGCTGCAATTTCAAATTTTCATATTGGAACAAACTCCCATTTCCCGTAAAACAGACATCCTCAATGACCCTATTTAAGTGTAGCTTAGAAGACTGGATAAGAGATAGGTGACACCCCTGGGGATCATTTACTATGTCGTTCTTGGATAAGGGCAGTCTGTGCTGATCATAGACTTGCACTGCAAATGTAGACCATACAACTTGATCACTAAGGGAACAAGGGTATAACAAGGCTAGGCTTATAAAGGCCCTAGGGCCCAATAGCTTAATAACCTCCTATGAACCTATGCCACCTCATTCCATTCGTCTGTATAGATCTTCAGTGATTAAACTTGGCTTAGCCTTGGTGAGGTGGGTGCATAGTTTGCATAGTAGATTTTGTATTACATATTGTCCGTTTGGATGACTGCCAACAGAAGGGAAAGTTTTGTGGGTAATTCTCAGGTGTAATTGGTTACAAGATAGTCAAGAGTACAATGGCACTCTTCCAGCTTTTAAGTCTTCTGTCATGAGCCCCAAGATCTAGTACACACTAACACATATAATTTATATTTATTTATTTATTTATTTACTTGGTAGCTGGTTAAGTGAGCTGATTCAGTATGGATGCATTTCAGTTACATCCCCATAGGGTGGTTGTACTGATTGGGGTAAATTTAGACATTAAACAAGTACCATAGTGTCTTTAACATCCACCTAAACTATCAACAGGTCATGCACATGGGAAATTGGCTTAATGATTTATCTAAAATTTGTACTCCAATGCATGAAGCCAAGATGTGAGATTTGTCCCATTAAAGAACACAAAGTCGTCTCCATTAGCATGGAGGGATGCAGACCTGACTATAGTCCAGGTGACCTGGGTTTGGTTAGCAGTATAGGTGCCTGCTGAAACTTGCACTGGGATAATGGGCTTGTCTGTCCTCAGGGGCAGATGGCATAATTGGTTTATACTATGCTTCATTCTTTCAGAGGATAGGTAATGACAACTCTGGGTGATTCTGGGGTATGCATTTGACTCACCTACCAATGAACAGCTGCATGGAAGGATAAACAAGCATTAGGAGGCCTAATGGCCCCTGTGGTGTCACAGGTCATGTCTACAAAACTCAAGGGGAAGGGATGGAGACTTAAAAAAAAAAGAAAGAAAAATGTCTGCTGTCATTGTCTGGATGTTGGCAAGGGCATAGACACCCCCTGTAGCTGTCTTGATGATGGCCCATCTGGAGATGAGGGAAGCTTGGGGGTCTGCAATCACAGGAGCAAAAATTATACAAAAAAGCAAGTGTTGCAGTTAGAGCACTGGTCTTCACCTGGCAGCAGTCATATAGTGGCAGGTACACAACCTTTTAAAATAAAGTTGGGACAGTGAACATGTAGACAACCCAATATTCCATGGCTGGTGGTACTGATATTCCAGATCTTTTCTATGACCAGGAACACTTGTTCCACATGTAGACATCTTACATTTGAGATGGCAAATAAGTTTGCTGCCTTGACCAATTCCTTTTTGCTTCATAGATTGTTACTAAGCATATGGTGTAGAAAAACATTGAAAAATCTGACCTAATTTTCTAATCGCCTAGATCGTGTTTGGTTATATGACTTGTTGAGAATCAGAGCAGGCAACTAAAAACTGAAAGAATCAAACTGTGGTTTACTGGAATCAGCTTGTTAACAGCTCATACCCTTCATCCTCTGAGCTAGCTGCCATTTTATCAGTTTTCCACACATTATTACCGCAGCCCATGCAGGAATACCACATCATGCATAGCTGTTTACTGTAATATTCTTGATATTTTTTGTATAATGAGAATTGGTAAGCTGCAGGATTCTTACTTTTCTTGCTCTTGTTTTGAAGCAATATTTATATCAAAACACAAAGTGCAATGATTACTTGTCCCATTTGCCTTCATCTTCATATCTGGAAATCTAGCCAGGTTGGTGATAGTTGAATAGAGCACGTTCCTTGTCAGCAGAACATTGACAGACTTAGTGCCCAGAGACTGCTTTGTGGGAGTACAAGACCTGTCTCACACTATTCAAAATGAGGAAACAAAAACAATAAAAAAAGTAAAGACGTTTGGCCTGACAACTCCTTCTGACAATGAACCCCGTATTCATAGAAAATTTAAGCAGAAAAGTATTCATTCTTTAGTTTCAGGATTTGCTCAGATACTTTCTCTGCCAACTTCTATTATACATAGATTTTTTGCTGTTCCCATCTTCCACTCTTCGAGCACTTGTGCAATGGCCAATGATGTGTTGAAGATTTGTGTCAGAGGATCTGCCAACATACAGGTAAAACTCCTTGGAATTCTGAGAGGCAGCACATCTGATCCCCATGCCATTTCATCCCATAGGTTAGACAGTTCTGTTTTCTCCTCATCCTGCTCTATCTTGGTGTCCATTCACTGCGGTCCCCACTCTGTCTTACCTCATTCTCATTATGGCACCTTCTCTCCCTCCCTTACCTTTGTGAAGGCTGAGGTAGAGTTTTCATTTAGTGCTTATGTTCATAGCTGTTATTTCATAATCCCCTTTCTATCCCTACTCACTCTGGCCAATTATGTCTATCATTTCCTACGTTCTGCTTGCTGTTCACTAAAAAAACACTGTTAGCCTTATTGACCCCTTTTGCCAGCTCCATTTTCATTTGCTCCTTAACTGCCCTCAATTCCTTTGTTGGCTTTCTGCTTACCTCCTGGTGTTGTGCCTTCTCCAGCTCTTCTTCTACCTTTTGTTTGCCCTGTCTTTGCCTTAATCACTTATCTCATATCTTTAAGAAATCCAAGTTGTCCTTTTCTTTTTTTTCTTTTTTCTTTTTCTGAAACCCTTGCCCATAACAATTGTTGTTTCCCTGATTAATTACTGTTTTGGTCATCCTTTTATTTGTCTGCAGTCTCTGCATTCATCTTTTACCCTATGTTCTGTTTCAGCATTATGCACCCATCAAAAAATCCCCCACCATTTTCTTTGTCTTGGCCATCTTAGCCTTCCAAATAGCTCTAAGTCAGTGCGTTGGTTTTACTCTAGTTGACAACTAGCATCTGACATTTTGTCTGTATTTATATGGATGTTTCAAAGCGTTAATTTACATTTGACTCTCTGACACTATGGAACTTACTAGGGTTAACAATTAAACATTTTTTCATATAATGGACTCCCACCCATGGATTTCTCAGCCAGGAAGGGAGCTGTGGACACTGTTCATTTTCCACTTCTCATGTTAAGCATTTGTGCACTACACCACAGTTTACACCTTCACTTACACCTTTACCAGGAAAAATGGTTGGCCATGTAGGGCCCTTCATTTATTCTGCTGGGCAGGAGTTCACCTTCAGGGAATGAAGAGTAACTGATTAATGAAATAACCTGTCAGGGGTAATCAGCACAGCTGAATGTGTTTCTAAATAATTTATGTTGATAAGTGTGAAATAGCACCTTGTAAGTATATATTATTTCAGTAGCCCTCTTTGAACATGTATATCAGTTTTGACTAGTATGTCCCTACATTTGAGATATTCAGATCTGGTACTATGCTAATAGGAATGCTGCTGATGTAGCAGTAGTCCTGACTTCTGTAACTGGAACTGTAAACATTTACATACTATAGTTGTGTGACTTCATTTTTTATGCAAAACATGTCTGATCTACTTAGAGTATTCTACAAATCCAGTAATTTCTTGTTTCTTGTACACGTGTTTTGTACTTCATAACCTCCCCATAGAATCTGAGATAATTCTTTGCAAAAAAGTATGGACATATGTATACATCATTTATTGAAACCTTTTCTGAAAATGAAAAAGAAAATGTCTTTGTACCTTTTGCAGTCATGTATGCCAAACTCTTTATGGATTCCTTTGAGGACATGTGTATGTATTCTAAGTGCATTTCTGTTAATCTGAGTTCTATGGAACAGTGCTGAGTTCCTCATGCTGTTGCAGGGATCAAGGTTATAAATGATGAATATTTGCTGAGGGAAAGCAGTTTTGTTATTGATGTAGCTCAAACTGAAGATAGATTTGAGAAAATAATGACAGGGAAGAATCTTGCAGCTGTTTAGCAAAAAGCAGTTCAAGCTCCAGCTTTGGTACAAGACATGGCTTCCAGTAATCTAGAGGAAAACATAAATCAAATGTGCTCAGAGTTGATTAAAACAAGTGAAACAGTGAAAGAGTGTATCAACTCAAATAACAAAGGGCTGGAAAAAATGAAAGAAGCTTTAAACAGATATTCAGATGAGCTGATAAAACTGGAAAAAAAATCAGAGGTCAAAATGAAGAAAAGGCTGGCTAAATATGAGATTGTTCAAGAGGAGATTTTCAAAATAATTACAGAATTAGAGGACTGAGCACTTGGGGAAAATCTGAAGGTACAAATAAGCAACTGAACTGGTATTCCACAGTGGGAACTGTTAACTGAAAGGGCATGCCATGTGTATGCTCCAAATATGGCCAAGGAAAAGCAGCCAAGACCTGTATTAGTAAAGATGTAAACCTACCAGCAGAAAGAGTTTCTCCTGACAAAACTGTGGAAAAAGGGAAAAGTATTAAAAGTTGGAGATAGTGGAGTGTTTGTGGGAAATGATTATGCCCTGTACACCAAGCAGAAGAGAAACATATTTACTCCAGGGAATGTCGAGGGGCAGGTGTAAGATTCAAGCTACTGTGTCCAGCTGTCTTAAGAATATTTTTTCCTGGAGGATCAAAGTCATTTTTTGATGCAGAATAGGTTAATACGAGTAAATAATAGGTTAATAGGAGCAAATGCAAAAGTTTGTCCACAAACAGAATGAGACATCAAGAATAAGGGGACTCCGCTTCTCACTCTTCCAATAATAAAGCACATGGAGAGACTTTGCCAGTGAAACCTTTTTGACTGTTCCAATAGAAAATACTTGAGAGACAGAGAAAAGCACATTCACTGACCAGAAGAATTGGGAGCACTGCGGAATTGTACTGGTGTCTTGGAAGGTGAAGATGAACAGGAAGAAAAGCAGCAACATAGAAATTAGTGAATAAATGTGAGACTGCAAAGCATCAGTCACATTTGTGAAGTACAGCTGTATAAGAATAAGTGGAAAGAGTGGCCTTTTGTTGACTTGGTTAAACTTGTGAGGAACTAAAAAACATTTTATGCACTTCATGTCAATAATGTTTGTAAGGACTCCGAGGGGAGGAAGAAGGAAAAAGTTAACTGTAAGTTAAACAATTTATTTTCTTAACAATATTTCTATGAAACTTTTCACAAAATAAATTGTATATTTTATAAAAAGTATTTTAGTTACTCTTGCATGTGATAAAGTTATTAAATTAAACAGCTGCCTTTTTTCTTCTTCCTCGTCTTTCTTTCATTCTTTCTTCTTTTTAGTATTAAAAATGTAGGCATTATATTGCAACAATGAAGAAAAGCTAGACAAGCATGTTTAAGTTAATAGGCTGTAATCTTTGGTTAATTAGATGAGAAATGGGGTGTAAAAGTGCACTGATCATAACATATGTAGAGCTTATATATTTTCTCTTATTTTTGCATAGGTGAATATCTGGAGTAAGACATTTGCTTAACCTATTAACAAATTTCAAGTGGAAACAAGTAAATATGAGAACATCAGATATAATGAAAAGTTTCCTTTAGCAATAAATACTTCAGCTTGTCTTTCAGGCTACAACAGAGGACTCTATTTTCCATGGAGATGAGCTAATACTAGGGCAATAAAAGACAGAACACTGGTTTCTTCAAGGCTAAAAGTTAATCATTTCTGAAAGTATTCATGTAGTTTTCACATCTGGGAGAGGGGGAATAAAAATAAAAAGGAACAGATACCAATTTGTGAAAGTAGAAGCACAGGCAAAAACATTCATCATAGCATGGATAACCTCAATTAAATGTTAATTAGGGCCTGCATTAGCAGCTGTCTATTTGGTAGAAATATTCCTGTTAGGAGGATTAAACTTCATTATTTGAAGCTGTATATAGTTATGATTGTTTGCATTAAGTTCATGTTAAGGTTATGGGGCTGTTCAGGGTGCTTTTTGAGGATTTTTATTAAACAAAAAGTCTTGTAAAATGTGACATAGGTTCCAATGTCAATGATAAGAAAAATTGTATAAAGGATCAACCTGCCAAACATTAATAGGGTGCATCCATCACAACAGCTGGAAACAGACATTTAAAAAATGTACAATATATTATAGTTGAGAATAATGACTTCTCACCATAATTTCAACACTTTCCATATTGTCTTGGAATGTGAATGGTCTCACAGGTATATGCCCCCACTAACACACATTTCAAAAATGCTCTCAAATCACATTTTATGAATACATGGCTATGTCCATGCATCACATGAATCTCACAGTCTAAGCACAATTTATACCTTCCTTCCTCCTATCTCTACTGTATATATGCTACAGTTAGGTATCTTACTGTCAACTTGAAATTGTACAATATGTCATGTCTAATCATGTCATTTTTTATTATTTTATCCTATCTCACTAATCCAATGTCAAAGCTTGATGTATGAGACTCTCTATCTTTTTTAAATTTACTCACTTACTGCTGATGTATTATTTATTGTTTAGAATGGATTGTATGAAACTTTTTAAGTCTGCACTTACCTCAGTTATCACTGTTATATTATTATTTGTATTACCATGTTGATGTTAATCTAATTGTGGAGCATTTCTCCCTGGGCCTCCACTGTAAATGGACATGTGTCCAGTCAGACTATCCCAGTAAATAAATGTAAAATAAATAAAAAAATAATTAATGATATTATTATGCAGAGTGGAAATAGCAATGGTACAGGATACATATTTGGAAAGAACTGAGTAAGTGAATTTTATAAAGAAGGGATTTCAGGATGGATGTTCTGCAGAATATCAGGTACAAAGGAAACAGGATTACTTATATTAACTGCTAGAGGAGCTCCAGTAATGATAGAAGAGGAAAAAAAAGATAATAATATCAGATTTTTAGTGGTAAGAGGTTACTGGCAAGGGGTAGGGATTATACTGGCATGCATTTATATTCCACCTTAAACTGCTATTTTGGAGCTGCTTTCAGCAGGGAATATTACTTATATATGGGGACTGAAATTTGATTTACAACAATGACAATGTATCTTGGGGCCTAGAAGGAACAATGTAACAAAAGAGGGTAGATATCCAAATTTATGAAAATATTTGGTATGAAAGATGTGAATTCAGTAGTAGGAACTTGGAGAGAATTTCCATATTATTCCACATGGTACAATAACTGGGCTACACTTAACAAAAATTATATTTCACAGAAATATGTCTTATGTGATCCAGCATCATAAACCCTAATTAAATGTTAAACCATGAATATAATGTATTTATTTCTATAATGGCAAAAAGAATGACAAAGGTGATGCTAAATTTGATAGATATGGACTGTTTGGTCTCAGAAACCTGTCAACCAGCTGTTTAGTAGTAGATCATAAATGGTTGACTAAACAGCTGACAACCAAACACACACTTGACTACAAAGGATGGAACATTTTATATAGATATATATATATATATATATATATATATATATATATATATATATATATATATATATATGTGGATCTACTTTGATATCCTGAATTGCCATTATACCGAATCACACAATATCGAGATGATAATCCCGAAAATTTAAATGCCTGAAAGTTTAAAAACTCGAATTCCACAGTATTGAAACACTTAAAAGCTTGACCATCGAAATATCGGACAACCTACACTAAATGTTAACATCCTGCTGTACACCAAAACACATCTCAGAAAAACTAAATATCTTCCAATTTAAAATAACAGTAGCTTTACTTTCCCACCAAACAGCATATTTAAACAAATACATTAACATTTTAAAACTGTACATGGATTTGAATCAGTACACTACCTCCCTGGACCTTCAACAAAGCAGTGGGCTTATCCTTGCTTATTGACATTTGACATGGATATGACATGAAATTACCCGTTGTGGGGGGGGCTATGCCCCCACACACCCCTAAATTAAATATACCAACTTTGAGATCGCACTATATTGAGAAAATGGGTATATTTTCTGTTTGGTGCTACATTACATACAAACCCTTAAAGTGATAGCACACTACCTAAACACTTACTATTTCAACTTTATGTTACCTTTTGAAGTTTTCACATTTGAGTTTTTAAACTATCAGGCATTTATACTTTCAGGATTATCGTCTCGATGTTGTGTGGGTCAGTGTAATGCTAATTTGGGATATCAAAGTGGATCCACACACACACACACACACACACACGCGCACGCACACACACACACACACACACACACACACACACACACACACACACACACACACACATACATACACTAACACATACATATATACACTTTACTACTGCAAGATCAAGGCTGAAACTTTGAATCTCACAATCAGAAAGAAACACTAAAACTATGAACTACAAAAAAATCTGCAACCTCAAAAATGAATGTATTCCGAAACTCCATACCACTGTGTAACCAGGAACAAGTGCTAACACGGGTTGTCCTGGGAGTGGATTCAAGTCCTGAAGTGCAAAATCGTAGGTTTTCACTGTCCGGAGTTTCATTATTTCTTATTTGTGATTGTGACTTTTGATGTTCCAAGCCTCAATATTCCCACTGTAAACCTATATGTATATAAACACACACACACACACACACACACACACACACACACACACACACACACACACACACACACACACACACACACACACACACATAGAATGATAGATAGATAGATAGATAGATAGATAGATAGATAGATAGATAGATAGATAGATAGATAGACAGATTTTTTTTTAATTTATTTAACATTTGTTTACTGGTGAAGTCCAACTTGGCTAGTTACCCATTTTCAGCAGAGGTGCAGAGAGAAAAGCTCCACATTAAATCTCATAAGGACACACAGTAGCACAATACAAAAGAAAAAGCTCCACATTAAGTCTCATAAGGACACACAAGAGTACAATACAAGAGTTAACAGAGACAGCAGAGTTATACAAATTATAGAATTTAGAATTATAGTGAGTAGAAATTGCTACAAAGCATTTTTGTCAAGTAACATTTGAAGAGTTACAATTATTTTGTCATAGTTTAAGTTACAATTAGTTTTCAAAGGTCCTATTTACTACAGAGATTAAGTTGATTGAGAAATAGTGTGGGAGAATATGAAGAGGAGAAGTAGATTCAGCTTGGTCAGAAGCAGGGGCATGTCCAGCTGTCATGTAGGTGGTTTTTTAGAAGGTTTTTGAACTGAGTTGGACTGGATGTGTTTAGTATGTACAAAGGGGTAGAGTTTGATATTCTGGTGATGTTATTAGAATACAGAGAGTCTCCAAAGCTGTTGTTGGATTTTGTAACTGTTAGCAGTAGTTTACCAGAGATTTTTAGGGCCCTGTTGTTCTGGTGAATTTAAACTAGGTTCTGCAAGGCTGGGCATTTGTCAGTGAGTTGAACTATGGTGTGAGTTGGGGAATGTTGGTTTAAGGTTAGGAGGTTAGGAAGTTCTAGCTATTTGAGTTGTTTTCAGAGCAAGACAATGGTGAGTTCTGTAGGGCATATTGGCAGCGAGTCTGGCTGTCTTGTGGTAGCATGATTCAAGCGTGTTTAACTCAGTTTTCTTGACATTGGTGAGTATAGGAGAGGCATAAAACAAGGTGGATAGAAGGTGGGTCCCGGGTCTTGTCAATTGCTTGCCTGGAAGAGTTGATTAAGTAAGGATTTAGTTTATAGAGAGAACCCAATTTGATGTGGGTCTTTTTGATGGTATGTGATATGTGTTTGTCGAATTTTAACTTATCATCTATGATGACACCTAGTAGCTTAGTTTCTGGGATGGGTTCAGTTAAGGTGTGATTGGATGAGGTGATTTTAAAGTCTTGCTTAAGGGAGTTTATTTTGTCTAGTTGTTATGAAACAGCAATGGTTTTGTTTTGTTGGGATTTAGGATGAGCTTATATTTGTCTAGGAAAGATTCAATGTCTGTAAAGGATTGTTGGGTAACTTCTTGTAATTATGGTAGGGTGGGTGCGGTGCAAATGACAGTGGAGTCATCTGCGTATTGTATAATGGTAGCTTAGTTAGTTGCTGTGTGCACATTCCTGGTGAGAACTGAGTCTTGTGACACACCTACTGTTATGGGAAGCAGAGAGGAGAGGTCATCATGCCATTTGACCACTTGATGGTGGTCAGAGAGGTAATTTTAAATTTTAAAGTTTAATTTTAAGTAGATAGATACACACATGCACATGTATATTACTGAGTTCATGTTGTTTGTGAGGGGTGCAAATATTTTGCCAGATTGAGCTCCTGTCAAGTTCAATGTGGTGATTTGAGACTTTGTAAAATGTATGTATGTATGCATTTATTTATTTGTTTGTTTATTTGTTTATTGACATTTGATTACCGGGAAAGACAAGTAAGGCCTTGTTAAGCTTAATTTTGGTGGCTGTCAAAATAGCAGTTCCTAGAGAATGGAAATCAAAATCTAATCCAACTTTACCCGAAGAAGGAGACGTTGTAAAGCGATAAAAGAACAGGAAGTGGGATCTTTAGAAAACGGTAGGAGTAAGTTACATAAAAATAGAAATTGTGGGAAGGATACATGGAGAAAATGCATTGTTTTGAAGGAGGAATGAGGCTTAAGAAAAGGCAGGAAGTGAATAATTCAGGTAATGTTGCTTAGAATATAAGGTAGATATAGCAATGTATGTGATGTGTAATGTTTGGCAACGTGAACTTGTTAATGTGACTTGATTACTTTTATGTAAGCGTAAGTTGCCTATGTTACAAGTGATAATTCAATAAAGGTGTATAAAGAAAGATTTCTAGGTGGGATATTCTGTTTAATATCTCCCAGTTCTGGTTGAGACTAACTGAGAAAGAGAGAGGGGATTAGAAAGACTCTACATAAGACACTTTCATAACTTGACTCCCATGCAGGTTTGTAAAAAATAGTTTGTTTTGTCTGGTCCAGCCTCCATCATGCCCAAAATTTAATGACAAGCTAGTCTTATTTACCAACTTTTCTAAAATGTTATGGAAGATATCTTAACTCTTTTTCAAAAAAATGGTTCAAATATAAAAATAAGTCAGTTGTAGATGGCAGTGTCTTACCAGCTTTTAAGTGTATAACTTAAAAAAATTGTTTCCTGCTGACTAAAAGTAAGGAAAATCCGTTGACTTTTATGAAGCAAAAAAAAAAAAAAAAACCATCTAAAAATGTTCTGAAGGAACAAGAAGAAACAATCATTTATCTCTGCTAAATTTTGGCTCACTCTAACACAGTAGTGTAACATTAGTAGCTGGAGTTGTACTGCTAGTTGAGGGATGTATAGCTGTTCTGGAGTATTTGTAATGATGTCAGCGAAGCAGGGTAAAAATAATTTCATTGTAGGGAGGAGTGGAGCCTTGAGTGTGACCCAGATGACCTGGGTTAGATTAACAGACCTAATTCCTAAAAAACAACTATGGGATAGGGAATGATTTTGTGGGCTAACCTGTGCCGAGGGCAGGAGCTCAGCTCAGCTGGAGTTGTGCTACTAGTTGAGGGATGTATAGTTGTTCTGGAGTATTTTTAATGCTGTCCATGAAGCAGGGTAAAACCAATTTCATTGCAGGGAGGAGAGGAGCCTTGAGTGTGACTCAGATGACCTGGGTTACATTATAGGTTCATAGGTTCATCACAATAAACAAAACATGCTGGAGGGTTAGGTTCCTGACCCAGAGACTCCCCAGACTCTGGAATAGATTGCCCATACATGTCAAGGGCCCTCTTCAAAAGGAACCTTGTCGATTGGATGGGAGAAAGGAAATTCACCCCGGGGATCACGTCAGTCGCCCTGCTAGACAGGGGTCCAGGGAAGTAAATAGTGTGGGAAGAAATAGCCAAGGAATTGTTATGGCTAGGCTTGTAGCCTAATACCAACCTATGAACCTATAAATACTTTTCCCCTTCTGTAAAATTTTTAAACTAGTTCTGCATTTGGAAATGAATGCTTACAGAATGATATATATGTGTATGTTTAATATTTCTTTTAATTTAGGCAGAGTTGACAGTGACAGTACAACAACATGAAATTGTGTATAAGCTGTACTACACTTGCAGTTTAAATGAACAGTTCATTAGCCGGTGACTATAAATATACCTTATTACTGACCTCCCACTGCATTTTTCTTACAGGTTGGACTTGAATTAATGTATACTGTATTATTTATTTACTTCTTTTTGTGGATGGCTTTCTTATCACTTGGGGAGAGTCTGGAAAGCAGCACATCTGATGTTATCTAGTCACCATTCCTCACGTTAGAGTCTTAGATCCGAAATCGGATCCAAGCCAGCATACTCAGAACACAGCTTTGCTCAAGCTCCTCCCCTCTCATAATGCTCTGCTGCCCTACACTCCCTCAGATCTTGTTTGCCGCTCAGTCAGTCAGATGAGATTGCTCAGCTCCTGTTAGTGTAAGTGCGGTTAGCTCAGAATTTTGAAATTTATTATTTTTGAGTTTGTAGTGTTAGCGGGTTGTTTTCCTCTTATCTATCCCCTCCTGGTCGAGTCTTAACCTTGTTAAGTCCCTTTTTCCTCGGGGTTTTGTTTTCAGCCTAGTTTGTGGTGTGCAAGAGTTCTTTCATAAGTGTGTGTGAGAGTTCTGGACAGATTTTAGGCTTTGAACTTTGGCTTGTTTGTGGATTCCGGTTTTGCTTGCTGTTAGGCTATGTCTGAAAAAATGTTTTTAAAAGGTGCTCCTCTTGTGGGTGGAAAATGCCTATTTCTGACTCACACGAGGAGTGCCTTTACTGTCCCGGCGGCGACCACCTCGAGGTGGAATGTGGCATTTGTGCTGCATTCAACCCAAGGGCTTTGGTCGACCGTCGAAATAAGTTATTAATCAAGGGTTTGGTCAAAGGAGGGCCCTTGGTCACTGCTACCCCGGCCAAGACTGGCCCTCCAGGGGCTAAAAAGAAAGCTTCTGTCAAGGAGGCCTCGACCAAGCATCCCAGGCTGTCAGATCCTAGGTCCTGGGATCCGACTCCAGCCAGGCAGGTTCGGATCTGAGATCTTTGGGTCCTAGGTCATCTAGGGAGTCCACTCCTGGATCCAAGGGCTCGGACCCTAAGCTCTCGGATCTGGTGACTTCGATGTCTCCCCCTGGATCCGGGGACTTCAGCCCCAGACCTTTGGATCCAAGGGGTAGCACTGTATCTTCAGATCTGACCCTTTTAGATCTGAGGGATTTGAGAATTATTTCCTCGGACCCTTTGTTGAGCTCGGTTCTGATTCAGTCGGATCCAAGAGTTGTGCCAGAGCCTATAGTATTGGAGGATCTTCCATCGGATCCCTTCAGGCATGACACTCCTAGTAGGTCCTCCATCTCCTCCCGATCTTCCAGGAGTGTCCTCCATAAGGATATGGACAGGATGATGCGAGCCTTCCTGAAAGCTCAGAAGGATTTGGGGCTTCTGGCTTCCCCAACCCATAGGTCAGGGATCCCATCTCCCACCCCCCCCCTCGATCGCTCCTCATCTAACCAGTCGCTTGGATTCTCAGGGACTGTTGAGTGGGGTGGAAGCTAGGGGAGTTTTAGGACCCAGTTTGGGCCCTTCCCTGATGGGATCAGTAGCTGGCACTGTTTCTTTTCCCCCAGGACAGTCCACCCAGCTGGCCCGCCCTGTTGACCCAGCATCCATGGGACTGGATTTGGGCCCGGGTTTTTCAGACCGGTCTCTTCCCCTGGGTGCCTCAGCCTTTGACAGTTTTGGTCTGGTGCCGTCAGGCGGAGTGGCAGGACTGAGGGGGGGTCCACCCTTTCTTTCACCAGGGTTTTGTCAGTGGGAGAGGGAGATGGAACCTCTTCTAGTCCTTCCTCCTTCCGGGCTGCTAAAATATCTTTCTCTGCTATCAGAGCTGCCTCTCCCATGCACGGTTCTCCTACCCAGCCCCAGTTTCTGAGCGGCTTTTCTCATCCTGCTCCAGGTCAGCCTGTCCAAATTAGTCTCCAGGGGGATATCCCCCCACAGGGGTCCCTTCCTCTTCTGAGTCTTCCCTGCCACCCCCAGCAGAGGAAGTTCCCAGGAAGAGGACTTGTAAGAGGAGACATCTTGACTCTCCTCTGGGGGCTATTACCGAGGGCATGGATGCTGTTGATGGGAATAGGTCCCCAAGATCTCCCCAAGAGGACATCTCCTTTGGAGATATACTCGAGATCCTCAAGGCATAAGGCAGTTGGTCTACCCAAATCCTGTCCTTGGAGGAATCCGTTTTCCTGGAGACTTTCAGTATGGGGCCATCTACCTCCTGGGTGTCCCCCCCCCCTGCTGATCCTCTCATTGATCTTGGGGCCATCAGGGCTTGGAAGGAGCCAGATATTGTGGAGCCAATGCCCAAGAAAGTAGACAAATTTTTGAGCCCTCCCCCAGGCAGAACCTTTTGGTCCAAAGCTGTCCTGGTTGATGCTATTGTGGTGGCCGCTGCCACCAGAAAGGAAATGGCAGAGAAGAGTTCTTCTCTCCAACCACTCAATCATGAGTCGAGAGCTATGGACAGATTTGGAAAGCGGGTCTTCACTTTGGCTACATTCAGTCTGCCAGCTCTAAATTACCTGGTACATTTTAACCATCTCCAGAGGGATTTGGTAAAGGAATTGTCTTCATCCCTCCCTGGGTCCATGTCTGAGGAGAAATTCAAGGCTATTTCTCCAAAGGTGTCAACCCTTCTTTCTGTGGCAAATTCATCCATGAGACTCATTTCCAATGCTGCAGAATAGTCTTCATGGGCTGCAGGCTCAGGTATTGCTATTAGGCATCATGCCTGGCTCTGCTTGAGAGGGTTTGCGGGGGCCTTCAAGACATCATTTGTTAATGCCCCCTTTGATGGTTCCACTCTTTTTGGTCCCACTGTGAAAGACACTTTGACCCACAGTGAACAGGAAGGGAAGACCTTGTCAGACGTTGGGATCAGGTTTTCTGACCCTCAGAGGTCTTTTTCCAAGACCCAGATGGGGAGTAAGAAAATGTGGTTCAGGAAGGCACAGTCTCTCTTTCTGGATGTTCAGGAGGATTCCTCTTCCAGGAGATGGGGAAGAGACTTCAATGGTAGACATTGCTCGAGGGGCAGAGAAGGCCCACAAAGCCTAGCTTCCAGGGAGCCCTTCTCTGAGAAACCTTTACAATGTCCCTGAGGCATTGCCTGACTGTCTTTCCCTGGAGACAGTCAGGGGTCGATTATTGCTGCACCCCTTAGCCTGGGCAAGTATCACAAATGATCTGTAGGTGCTAGCAATTGTATCCAGGGGTTATTACTTTCCCTTTTTGGAAACTCCCCCAAAATTCAGTCCTCTTCCAGACATGCCACCCAATCAAGAAGAGGCAGCATGAAAGGAGGTCGTAAGCCTTCTTCAAAAATGAGCCATCCAACAGGTCCCCACAGGACAGAGAGGATCCGGAATTTATTCAAGTTTCTTTTTGATTCCAAAGAAAACATCCTATATTGGATCCCAGTTGAGTGAACCAATTTGTGCAGAAGTCGAAGTTTTGGATGGTCACTTTACAGTCAGTTATGCTTCTATTGCACAGCAATGACTGGATGTGCTCAGTAGACCTCCAGGACACGTACTACCATGTTCAGGAGGTTTCTCCATTTTCGCTTAGGAGTCAAACATTTCCAGCTCCGGGCCCTGCCCTTTGGACTCACCTCAGCCCCCCCCCCCCAAGGTGTTCACCAAATGTATGGCAGTGGTAGCAGCTCACCTCCGACTACAGGGAATCCAAGTTTTTCCCTATTTGGACGATTGGCTCCTGATGGCCCCACAAGGCATCAACTACTGGACAATATTCACTACGTTCTCTCCCTGTTCCATCTTCTGGGGATCACAGTGAACATTGCAAAATACTCCTTGACTCCAACACAAAAATTGGAATTCATAGGCACTCTGTTGAACACCACTTCTCAGATTGCAGCCTTACCTCCCCGGAGGGTGTCGCTTATTCGTGACCAGGTTCAGACCTTGCTAGAGCTAACCTGGTTTCCAGTCTCACTCATTCTCAGGACTGTAGAATCTATGGCTGCAGCCATTTATTTGGTTCCGATGGCTTGGTACCACATGAGGGTCCTTCAGTGGATCCTTGCAGTTCAGTGGTCTGCATGGCAGCATCCCCTGTCTTTTCCTATTCGGCTCACCTCAGTGTGTCACAAGCATCTGTCATGGTGGATTCAATCTCTGGGTGTCCTAGCAGGCAGACCTTTCGTTCCTCCAACTCCTGTGGCGACAGTCACCTCAGACACTTCCCTCCTGCGGTGGGGGTGGGGCATTTCCAAGTACAGACGGTCCAAGGTATTTAGTCGCCCTCAGAGACCAAACTGCACATCAATGTTCTGGAGATGAGGCCAGTCCTTTTATCGTTGCAAACCTTTCAAGACTGCCTTCCACACGGGACAATCGCTGTTCTATCAGACAACATGGCTGTTGTGTGGTATATAAACAAGAAAGGGGGCACATGTTCTTATCTGCTGTGTCACAAAGCCATGAGGCTCTGGGAGTGGATGATGACCACAGGGCACTTTCTCATTGCAATGCACATTCCCGGAACATCCAACATGTTGGCGGACAAATTGTGCAGGGCTATATTGACTCCTCACGAGTGGTCCCTGAATCCAGTGGTGGCCCAACAGATCTTCCATTTGTGGGGTTATCCGAGCTGTGATCTGTTTGCATCTCCTCTCAACCACAAATGCAGCAACTTCTTTGCATTGACCCCCCCCCAGAGGGGGAATCCCCCAGGGATGCACTCTGCCACAATTGGCCTCCGGGTCTCCTGTACACCTTTCCTCCGTTACCCCAAATCCCCAGAGTACTTCAGAAAGCCAGATGCCTCAAGAGTCTAATGATCCTCATTCCCCCCTTTTGGCCTCGGCTGGTGTGGCTCCCCCTTCTATGGTCTCATTTGAGGCATCCACCCTGGGTGCTCGATCCAGTTCTGGGTCTGCTATCTCATCCTTCTCTTCTACCGCTCCCGAATCTTCAGACCCTACATCTGACAGCATGGTATGTCCACTTCCAGTGATTTTGCTAAGTCCAGGCTAGCTTCACCCATGAAGGAGATTATTCTTGCTTCCCAGAGATCTTCTACCAAAAAGTTTATTCCAGTAAATGAAAGAGGTTTGCAGTTTGGGCGAAGAATAGGAATTTAGACCCCTTCTCCACACCTATTCCCGAAATACTTCTCTTCTTGACCTCTCTCTTTAAAGAAGGAGCTAGTTTTTCCACTGTTATGGTACAGTTGGCAGCCATTTCAAATTTTCACCTTGGTGGTGATTCGACATTTTCTGCATGCCTTTGTAAGGGCTATTTAAAAGGGATTTTTCTATTAAGGCCTCCTGTTAAACATCCTTCTCCTCCATGGGATTTGACTTTGGTGCTTCAAGCTTTAACAAAACCTCCCTTTGAACCAGCTGCTTCATGTGATATTAAATTTCTCTCCTGGAAGACTGCTTTTTTAGTGGCAATTACTTCAGCAAAGAGAGTCTCAGAGCTGCAAGCTCTTACTGTCAAGCCATCCTATCTAATTTTCCACAAGGACAGAGTGTCTCTAAAACCTGATCCATCCTTCATGCCTAAAGTGGCTTTACCAGCGAATATCAATCAATGTATTCACTTACCAGTATTTTCCCTATCTTTTCCAATAAAGGGGAATATATTCTGCACACACTGGATGTTCATCAACTTCGCTTTTATTTACATCAAACGTGAGAATTTAGGTGTTCAGACCAACTATTTGTGGCCTTCTCTGTTAATAGAAAAGGCAGGAGTATTTAGAAAGTCACGATTTCCCACTAGATTTTGCAATGTATTTCCTTTATTTATTTTTCAGAGGTTATTTCCTTAGCCACACCAGTGAGGGCTCATTTAACCAGGGCAGTTTCTACTTCCATTGCCTTTGCAGATTGTCAGTCTTTAGATGACATTTGTGCGGCAGCAATGTGGTCTTCTCACCACATGCTTGCTTCCCACTATAAGTTGGATTTGATTTCCAGAAGAAGGCTTCATTTGGCTCCACAGTTCTTCGGCATATCCTTCCTTGAGACCTCCCAGGATTTAGGTAGCTGGGGATTCTGACCCTAATGTGAGGAATGGTGACTAGATAACATCAGATTTATAGTTATGTACTTACCATAACATGGCATCTGTGTTATCTGTAGTCACCATTTATCACAATCCCACCCTCCAGCCCCCTGCCTGGAAGATTAGTTGGATTTGGAGGTTCTGCTTGGTTTCTATGTATTTTATCTGTCTTCCTTCCTTATACAAACTCGATCTGAGGGAGTGTAGGGCAGCAGAGCATTATGAGAGGGCAGGAGCTTGAGAAAAGCTGTGTTCTAAGTATGCCGGCTCAGATCCAATATCGGATCCAAGACCCTAATGTGATGAATGGTGACTACAGATAACACAGACGCCAAGTTATGGTAAGTACATAACTATAAATTTCAGCAAGCTACCTGCTACATGAATTGTATGGAATAATGTACAAACATACATTAAAAATATAGATGACATGCATACATTATTAAGATAGAAAGCAACAATCAGCTTGCTCCTTCCTTAAAGGCATCGATATGCTCATGGACATAATGTAAATCTATAGAACTTTTAATGTACTGCCATGTGTACATTATAACAGTCCCAGAACATAAATACTTTTATCTAACAGGCCGCACATATGCAATGCAATGAACTGACATGCTGACAAAGATAATGACATGAATAAACTGACAAAAACACAGTTAACTAGTTAATACAGGAAGCAGATACGATAGGGAGCCTGCAAGCAGAAAATGATTGATTTCAACAATTGGCTAAGTTTCTGGTGTCATTCCAAGGGGGATCCAGTATCTGTCTGCCTGGGATAACATGACTGACAGACCTCGATGCTTTGCCAGAGATGGCCTGCATCTGTCACCCCTGAACTTCCAGATACTGGCCAAGGCTCTTGCCCACCTATACTGCTTTTTTAGGTGGTGTTCCAAAGACCAAATTACCACTGTAACAGCTACAAACATATGCAATCTGAGGGTCATGCTGCTCAAAGCAAGAAGTCTAACTCTCAAAATGCACTCGCTCGAAGCACTCCTTAAAATGGAGAACATGGACATTTGTGCTGTAACAGAGACCTGGTTCAAGGCAGCAGAAAGCACCCCTGCACTACCAGGCTATAACTCATTCCACACCTTTCGGCCCTAGAACTTGGACCGAAGCTCCAGACTTGGTGGCCTTTCCATATTCATAAAGTATGCGCACACCTCCAGACTGGTAGCCCAACATAATGCATCAGAGATACTTCAGGTGCAGCTAACACTGGGTAAGACAGCGATTCAGGTCATAGCCTGTCATAGGTCCCCAACCATGTCTTAAGACACTCACTCCATGTTCCTAAGCACCCTGGAGAATATTAGGGTCCAGCCTAACACACTCATTCTGGGTGACTTCAACTATCCTGCCATTAACTGGGAAAACTACTCATGTACCAATACACTTTCCCAACGTTTCCTGGAATTCATTCATTCCAATGCCCTTGACCAGCTCGTTCTTACCCCCACTAGAGGCAGCAACATCCTTGACCTGGTCATTACTAACATGGGCGACCGCTGCTCTACACCAATAGTCAACTTCTCCCTGGTTAGATCTGACCACAAACTAATCACCTTGGAAATCCACATCCCTCCCATCCTCCCCACAAAGGTAACCACAATGAAAAACTTCTCCACAGCTAACTTTGGGCTCCTAAGAACAGAGGTGGCTAACTTCATGGCACCCATGCAAATGGAGAATAGTTGCATGACTGCCGAATCATACAACAATACACTGTACGAAAATGTACACAAATGCATGGATCTCGCCGTACCTAATAGAACCAAGACGCTCTCCTCCAAAAAATGAAGCCAATCTGGCAGTCCCCTGCCATAAACAAACTCTACAACAGAAGGAGGAAACTGATGCAGAATAAGGTCATGTCCCAAGACTGGAAAAACTCCCTTATCAGCCTCAACAAAAAGTTGAGATCCCTCATCAAATCTTCTAAAGCTAGCTATGAAAACAGAATTGCAGCAGATAGTAAAGACAACCACAAGGCCTTCTATAGTTATGTAAAGAACCTCCACGGTAATACCCAAATTTGCATTGCGCTACTGCACAATGTTACCTCCTATACCGAGCCAACAGATATTGCCAGTATACTGGCCGACAGATTCAGTACCAACTCCCCCTCCCCAAAGGACCAATCACAATACCAGTAGATTGCCAGGCACCCAGTATTATTGTTGCACAGGTTAAAAAAGCACTGTCCAAGGCCAAGAATACAGCTTCTGTGGGACCTTCAATAACCCTGGCTGTGTTCTACATGAACTACAGAGTGAACTGGCACCTCACCTGTGTGCCCTGTTCAATCACAGCCTCACCTCAGGCTTTGTCCCTACCGAATGGCGCACTGCTATAGTCATCCCTCTCCACAAAGTAGGAGTGACTACAGACCCTGGGAACTATCACCTCATTAGCCTGACAAGTCTGCTATGCAAAGCTATGGAATGCATCATCATGGACCTCATAAACAAGGATAGAGGGAATCTCAAAACTCTGGATCCCACACAGTTTGGCTTTGTGAAGGGTAGATCATGCCTGCTCAACTTGGTCGACTTCTTTGAGTCATTCACCAGAGCTGTGAATAAAGGCAAGATGGTTCATACAGCCTACCTTATCTGACCAAGGCCTTTGGGCCTTTGATACCATTCCCCACTCAGGAATCATAGAAAAACTCACTAAGCTAGGCATCAACCCCTATATCACTAGGTGGGTTGCAAACTGATTCACAGATAGAACCCACAGTGTGAAAGTAGCTGACTCCAAGTCAGACTGCCAACCAGTCATGAGTGGAGTCTCACAGGGATCGGTCCTGGGTCCTCTCCTGTTTGGTATCTACTTCTCAGAAGTCCAGTCCAACACGAAGGGACTCTGGCTGACAAAGTTCGCTGATGATTGCAAGTTGGGAGCCATTATTAACTTCCCAAGTGATGTTGACATCCTACAGAAAGGCCTCACTGAGACCAACAACTGGTGTCAGAACCATGGCCTTAAGCTCAATGCCAAAAAATATGTCGTCATCCCCTTTGGGAAAAACCCAGTTCCCATGAACTACCACATCAATGGTAGTCCACTGAACACAGAAGGTATTATAATAGATCTGGAAACACAGGTTGACAGCAACCTCTCTTTTGACCACCACACTGCCATTGTGGTCAGAAAGTCCTTCTGTGCGGCACATCTCATTACTAAGGGTTTTGCATCCAGGAAGAAAGAGGTCATTGTCTCCCTCTAGTCTTCCCTCATTAGGCCAATCATCAAGTACAATGCCCCATTTGGCATGTACCTCACTAGACACCTGCAACAACTGGAGAGGCTGCAAAAGTACCTCACAAAGAGGATCCTAGGCCTTAAACACTTATGGACAGACTCAAAAATCTCCATCTATTCTCTGTCCCATATCGCCTACTTAGAGGCAATCTCTGCTTGACTTACAAAGCGATGTCTGACCCAGCTCTGTTAGAAATGCTACATCTAAAGAAATCCCAATCCCTCCGCACTCCATGCTCCAGAGACCTCAACCTCATTACCACAATCAACAAAACGTGCTGGAGGGACAGGTTCATAACCCAGAGACTGCCCATGGTATGGAATAGACTTCCCCAGAGCACCTCACTGGCCCTCTTTAAGAGAAATCTTGATGAGTGGATGGGAAATAGAAAATTTACCCCGGGGATTACTCCAGTGGCTCTACTTGACAGAGGCACTGGAAACTAAGGTCAGGTGGCACGATGCCAGGGTAATCCTATGAGCTAGGCTTGTAAAAGCTCCAGGGCCATTAGCCTAGTACACACCTATGAACCTAAAAGTAGCACTTGTTAAACAGAGGAAAGGAGACCAACCAACAGTAGCTAGTACGTGTAATCTAGTTAGTTTAGGGACAGGACAAATATCAACAAGCAAATGAAAATGTGTGGAATGCTAGAAACAGCTGAACAAAAAACTAGGTTAACAGAAGAGAAATAAATCTAGTAAGAAAAACAAACATTTGTGTGCTTGTGCTTGCATGTGTGCATAGGGCTAACATGGGAGATGGTCTGTGACCATTTTGTCAAGGTCGGACTTTATGATCCCATTTTGTCAAGTCTGGAGTATCAACAACTTGAAGTATGGAAAGACAGACTTGTCAGTCCTGAAGAGCCCATATTAGAATCCATTTCTGAGTTTCACTAACATGATCTTGTACTATTCATTGACCTTTAGGGTATCCTGCCCACAAGTAGCCTGACTGACTGTTCCTTCTTTCAGAGTTGCACCCACCCCGCCCCCAGGTTTTGTCTAACTCACCCCCTCTTGCAAATAAGGACATTTGTGCTGTAAGGAGGTCATTGGCTGACTCCATTGTCAGATCTAGCTTGCGGAATAGTTTGCTAGCTGTAACTACAATCAACATCATCAGTCTGTTTGTCCACGTGCTTCTAGGTTTGCCACCTTTTTAAATGCATAAAAGTGGGACATTTTTAAAGAAATACAAGATTTTGCTGGACAAACCATAGCCATAATCAATTCAAACCGCTGGAGTTCACTGTTTTGCCAGAATAAAACCCCACTCTTGCAGAATATGAGCTACTTTTGCCATTTCATATACTATTAAGGTGTTTCAAATGAAAAAAATAAATCCTTTATGTCAATATTAGTGCAAATGTAGGAAATATTTTTTTGGTCTAAAATCTTAGGACAGTTGACATTTTTTTCATGTTTAATCATGGGACAAAAGAGTCTAAACAGAATGCCCTGTGTAAAAAGGGACAGATGGTAACTCCCCCTGCTTCCAGAAGCTAGATAAATACCCCATAGGGATTTTCTTGTCCATTTTTGTCTATTTTTTATAGCTAATGTCTAATAGTGAATCATATTTTAAGTCTTATGTAAAAATTAATAATTGTACTTTGTGTGGAAAGTAAATACTTCATAAACATTGTCATTCTCTTTGTTCTAAAACAGTAACAAAAACTCCTCCCAAACACGGCTTTAAATCACTGTATGTTAAAGTAACATTATTAAAACAGAAGGTAAATGCTTTCACAGAGTAACCTCTGCTTCATCAGACCATGACAGAACACAAAGTCTAGGTACTATTTAAAATAAAAACTCAGCCAATCACAGAGAGTTCATCAGCCATGTGATGACATTAATAAAAAAAAACTCTCAGTCAATAAAAGCAGCCTACCATTTGTTAAAGACATAGCAATAAAAACAATATTCCTATCAACAAATATAAAGATTTGTTAAACTTATTCCAAATGCAGTAATAAATCATAAAAAAAACATCAAGCAGTCTCTGTATGTTGCTTCAAATCTGACCATAAATATAGATAAATGCATTAAATGTAGAAGCAGAAAGAATATCAGGAACTTGCTTGAATGTACAGGTGTAACAAAAATAAAAATAAAAAACTAATAAATATGCATAAGCTCTACATACTCACTAAAAACATCACACACATTTAGACCTATTAAAACTAGATATGCAGTTGTACACATGCAGCAGAGAGGAAAAAAATAATATTCTAATGGAAAACTAAAATAGAAACTGAAGCTACATAAAAAAATTGTATGAAATGCTCTTGTATAACAAATATAAAGAGAATACTACATAGTAGACTTGTGTCTGCATTGTGCTGACTTCACCCCAAGAGCATTCTGTAGGACAAGGAAATCTCTTTGTGAGTTTGCAGTGAAAAAAAGGGTGCATGCATGATTCCAATCCAATATGGCATTAGGTAAGGTCTCTGGAAACCTTCTGCCTAAGAGAAAAACATTCTGACCAAAAATAAGGGGGGGGGGTGAGAACAAGTCAATGGATGACTTGGGTCTCCCTAGGTCTAGCTATTTTGGACATGGTGAAGTGCTTTTGCATCCCATGCCTCCAGTTTCAGACTGAGCCAAGGTCATCAGCATTTTGCTTGTCCTCTCAGACCGAAGACTATGCTATGCCTTCCAATACAAAAGTGCACTCAGTGCTGAAGGCCCCTTTTCTGATTGTAGAAGGGGTGGGCAGTATACCCGCAATATTTATTAGTAAGGAGATTCTCAGATACTAGATAGAGATCGCAGTTGCGTACCTATGACCCAGGACCTCCAAGGCAGTTTTGTATGAAGCTATGAAACCAAATTCATGCCAGTCAGCATACCTCAGCATAGGTCGGGCAATGCCTCAGTTCCTTCCACTTACCAAGCTTCTTCCCAGCAACTTTTCCCAGCAGGTTTGGGATTATTTTTTAAACACCTTTATTGAATTATTACTTGTGACATAGGCAAACTTACATTTATATAAATGTAATGAAACCTTATTAACAAGTTCACATTTAAAAACATTATACATCGCATATATTATTATGTTCCACATAATCAAAGCAACATTACATAAGTTGTTCAATTTCTGCCTTTTCTTAAACCTCATTCCTACTCCAAAACATTTTATGCACATATTATTCTCACGATTTCCATTTTTTTCTATGTAATTTACTCCTACCCTTTTCTAAAGCTCTCACTTCCAGTTCTTTTATCTCAGTTAATATATTCACTACTTCTACTATGTCTGGCTTAAATTTTGATTTCCATTTTCTAGTAACTGCTTTTTGGCAGCCACCAGAATTAAACTCAGTAAAGATTTTACTATGTCTAGGCAATTTTGATTATATATCACAGCTCAAAAATCATTTCCTTAGTTACACCAATTTGCTCAGCCAGTATTTCCGACAGAGTAGTCTGGAGGGAATTTTAAAAGTCTGCCAACTCATTACACTCCCAGAAAATACGTATCCAGTTACCTCTTCCTTCTCCATCACACCTCCAACATTTGCAATCTATCTGAGGAAAAATCTTTGGCAGCCTCCTTATGGTATAAAATGCGTATGCAAACACTTTCAAGCAAAGATTCTAAATATTCTTTAGACTCTGTTGCATATTTGGGAGCCATACATATGTCATTCCATTGTTTCTTTATGAATTTCTTACCCATTTTCTCTTCCCAATTCTTTCAAACCTCTTGATTCCTATAGTTATCATACAATATTTTATGCCCTACTAATTTTTTCTTGTTTAATAGCATCTTCTATTTTAGATTCTACTAAAAACTGTACCAGTTCTGGTCTTTCACATAGGATCCCCCTATTCCTTTCTGTATGCCTAAACTCTGATATCAATCCTTGATAGGGAAGGCAACCTTTAGCCTGCAATCCAAATTAATTCTTGGCCTCTTCCCATTCTATTACCTTTCCTTCTCTGATTATTTGCTGCCAGTGTCTTGGTTCCTTTGCCAGTTTTCTCCAGTAAATTCCACCCCCTCTTGCCTATTCTCTGTACCCCTATTTGCATTCATCCCTATTGGCAGAATCTCCTTTCTCCATTCTCATGTTGGCTTAGTTTTTAGAATACTTTCTGCTACTTAATGAATTTAATATTCTGTATATTTATTGTTATTCCCCTTAAGGACATCCAAAATCACTGTCTCTCCTTATTTCTTGAGCCCCCCCCCCCCACTTCTTTCATCATAATCCCTTTCCACTTTGATTTATAGCTTTCTGCTTGTGCTATGTATTGGGCCCTTAACTGTACAGCTCTGAAATATCCTGTCAGATTAGATAATCCTAACCCCCCCCCCCCGTTCTATTGGAAGGGTCGGCTTATCCCACTCGACTTTTACCCTCTTTCCCTCACAAATAAAATCATTCAACTCTTTGTTAACTGCTATCCACAACTTCTGCTATGGTTAATAAAAATATGCATGCCCTGTGTATAAAACTAAAGGGACTAAAACATTTTGACTCCATGTATCTTGTTATCCATATTCATAAAACAGAGCTTCCAATTTCTCCGTTTTTGTGTTTGTTTTTGTTTAGTCTCTTCCCACATATCCTTAGCTGCCACACCAGAATCCTTTTTAATCCATACTCCTAAATACTTCATTTTATCGTATCCCCATAAATATGAGTATTGTTGAACCAATTCATGTGTGGGGTCTGTTAATTTGTGTTTTAGGCTCTAATTCTATTTATTGTAATTTTGTCGCTTGGCTGTGGCCCAAGCCATTGCTGAAAAAAGATGATTAACCAACCCAGCTACCCATTTAGCAAATAGTAACAAACAAATAAATAAATGGCAGAGAGTATGGTAGCAAGAGCTTGCCACCACCTGGCTTTCATCCCCTTCCTATTGAAATGCGGAGTGACGGTTTAGAGGTGAGATGAAATGGGAATGAATGGGTGAATAATGGAGTCAGGTTATTTAGAGGCTGGACCAAAAGTTGAATAAATTAAAAAAAGTTTTCACCACACTCGTTGCTGAATTAATATTATTCACCTCAAAAGAAAAGAGCCAGTATTTACCTTCCAAAGCAGCTTATTATGGTAGCACACTGCAGTTTAGTAATATCAGACTTCCACAGTACTAGAATCCAATGAGAAGACAGCAGCAATAGTTCACAAACAGGCAGCTGCAGTCTCCAAAATAAAGCAGCGAAGAAAGCAGCATCCAATGTACAGCAGCAAAAGACAGCGGTAAACAGTAAACAACACCAACACTTCTGAATCTCTCTAGCGCCTCGGCTCTAAGCCTTTTCAGACTATACCTCAATGAAATATCCCCTCCCTTTTACACTGTTAAAATTCATTCACTTTACCAATAAACTAGTTACATCTTTAAAGGAAACATTCCCGATGACATTCCCTATTTAACCCTTTGGGGGTCATAGTATCAAATTTTAAAATAAAAAACAGATTCCATTTTCCATAATTTACTTTTCATATCCAAGTCATATGTTTGTCTAACTTGCCCTAAAACTGTGGCTTGTAACCCCTTTACATTTTTACTATGAAATTCCTTAAAATGTAAGGCTACAGGGTTTGTTTCCCTACCTTTCTTTATATCTCTTACATGATGTTCTTCGTGTTTCACTGTTGCAGTCATCACATTTGGGTTATCCCTGCCAGGGGTAGCCCTCAGTCGGCCTGAATACCAGAGGCTTAGTATTTCTGCGTCAGTTGCTGTTGCTTCAGGACTGATATCAGGTCGTCAGTAGTATAAAGTAAGGCAGCCAATGCCATTACATCAGTCTTTCTTGCCTAGTAGTCCGAAGCAGAAGCAGTTCGCATGAGTGCCGGTCGGCCGCTACCTGAGTTTTCATTTTCCGAATTGAAGTTGAAGTCTTCTAAAGCTAAGTACCCCATTGGGGATCCTTTTTTCTTGTTCTAACCGATGTCAGAAAAAGTCAACAATTGTCTTGCCTGTGGAAAGCAAATACCACACTGAGACTTTCATTCTTACTGCGTCACTTGCTTAGGCCCACACCATGACGTCCCTCACTGTTGTTTTTGTGCTTTGTTTAATGCCAGAACTATATACTTCATCGGGCCCTTATTGTAGCTAGATATTTTTGCTCTCAGTCCTCAAATTCGAATATGGCTTCGGTAAGCCATACAACAGCAAATCTTCTGAAAAAATGTAGGGATAAAGACAGAGACAGACCGCACAGGTCCAAACCTACTGACGACGCTTCGGTTAAGTTAGTCGTCAGTTCTCCGGTCCTCAGTGAAGCACTTTGCAGCCCCTGATGCCCACTTCTGTGGATTCGCAGGCCACTACCAAGACCCTTTCGGAATCCAGTATGCAGCAAAACTCTTCATCAACTAAAGATCCTGCGGATGTCTCTACCTTGGATGGGTCCGGAGTCACTGAGCAGGCACCGGCTTCCGAGGAAGTATTTCGCACTACCGTTTCTCAACACAGACCAACAACTTCTTTCACATCTACCATTCTTTCAAAAACTACTGAGTTTCTAAGGCCCAGGGTACGAACCACACCCAAGGAACCAACGACCCAATCTCAGGCACCTGCTTCCTTGCCTCAGTCTCAAATGCTTAAAATGGCGGAAGACCTTATAATGCTGATCAGGGGAAGCCAAGCTACCCCTTCCAAAAGAAAAAGAGATTTGTCCCCAGTAGTTTTATCTGAACAGGAGTCTTATGATTCTGATGCATCTGAATATGAAGACATGCACCCCCTCTCTGCTTATGAGGATTCTGATGCAGAGGAATCCATTCCTTCAGCCTCTCCACCCAAGGACTTTTCCTTTGATGAAACCTTACATACTTTAAGGGAACATTTCCAATGGGAATGTCAGGACTACCCTCAGTCTAAAAAGAGACTCAGGGAATTCTTAGATCTTCCACAGCACAGACCCTTGGCCATTCCTCCTGTCCTGGATGTTGTGGATGATGTTTTCATGGAATCCAGTTTCCCTCCTGCTCCCAGGAAACCTGACAGGTATTACAGAGTCCCTGACTCACACAAATTTTTTTTCAAAAATCCTACTGCTGACCCTGAGGTTATTTCTCAAGGGCCTAAAGGATTTAAAGCAACTTCTGCTAAGAATCCCACCCCCTCAGATAGGGATTCCCGAGCATTAGACAGATGGGGTAAAAAAGTATACAGCTCTGCTATCTTGCTATTAGAGCACTAAATTGTCAGTTCCATATGCTAAAATTTCAGCAATATACCATGGAACTCCTCAAACAAACAAAATCATGTTTTCCTGCTTGTGCAGAAAATAAATAGTTACAAGAGTTAATGCATTCTGCAAGTCAGGTAACTAAGCACACCTTACACTGTGGTTTTGATGCCCTAGAAACATCTTGCAGGGCAGCAGTCACTGGTTCTGTCCTTAGAAGATGTGCTTGGCTTAAGGAACAGCCCTTGCCAGACCATGTCAAATCCAAATTATTGGATGCACCCTTGCACAAAGACAACTTATTTGGCACCAAGGCAGAGGAGCTCTTAAAAAAGATGGAAGAAAAAGCTAAATCTATGCAGACAGTTAAGGATTTCCTGCAGGTCCAGCCACCCAGGTTCAGTAGGCATTGCCCCTCCAAGCACTGGTCCTTTCTTGCCCCCGCCAGGTCAATTCAGCCCAGACCCCGGGGAAGCAGTTCAGCCCAGACAACAGCCACAGGGAATGCAGAGATCAAAGCAATGGAGTTCCTCCACCTCAAAACCAGGGAGTGCTAAGCCACCTCCTCAAGATAAGAACTCACAATGACTCTCCACTTCCACCCTCTCCCTCTGCCCACCTACACTTGCCCCTAGGAGGAAAACTCTCCTTCCACACAAGCACCTGGGCCACCATTAGCAACGACTGCTGGGTCTTCAACATAGTGTCCCGGGGATACAGATTTTCTTTCCACACTCTACCAACCCCAAAAGGGTCCCCAGATCTTTCTCCAAACCAATGGGCAGAGGCCAGAAAGCAAGTCCTTTCCCTGCTCTCTATGAGGGCAATACAGCACGTTCCTGTAGAACAGATAGGCCAGGGTTTCTACTCCAGGCTCTTCCTGGTACCCAGAAAAGAGGGCACCTGGTGCCCCATCCTCGATCTATCCATTTTAAACACCTTCCTGGTAATACCAAAATTCAAAATGCTCACCCTCCAGCAACTACTACTTATGCTCTCCAAGAATGTTTGGTTAGCCACCCTAGATCTAAAAGAGGCCTACCTCCACATCCCAATCAGGGAATCATTCAGGAAATATCTACATTTCAGGGCAGGATATGTGCACTTTCAGTTCTCTGCACTTCCCTTTGGCTTATCTACTGCTCCCAGAGTTTTCACAAAATGTCTGGCTCCTGCCATTGCTTTTTGCAGACAAAGAAATATTCAAATTAGACATACTTAGTCAACTACCTAATTCAGGCAGACAGTCAGGAAAAGCTGCTCAAGCACATGGCCTTTGTGAAGGCCCTACTGACCTCGCTAGGGTACACTATCAATGAAAAGAAATCCAAACTAGTACCCACCCAAAAGATTATATTTTTGGGAGCAAGCCTGGACACGGCATCCCAGATGGCATTCCTTACACCAGAAAAACAAACTTACCTGACAGCCTATTTCTCTCAACTAGCCACCAGACCCCAGTTATCTGCAAGGAAAATCCTGCAAGCTCTAGGGTTCATGGCATCTTGCATTCTACTCATCGCATATAGGTTCATAGGTTCATAGGTTAGTACTAAGCTAACTGCCCTTGTGAGCCATTTTAAGCTTAGCCAATTATCCCTTGTGAGACTCAAACCCTGCACCTTGCGTTTGTCAGGCAAACACTTTAACCATCAGGCCACCCTCCCAACCGCAGCCAGACTGCATATGAGGAAACTTTAATGGTAGCTAAAAAGCCTTTGGTGTCAACACTTGCAAGACCTGGAAACTCTTATACCAATGATACCTTGCCTAAGGAAAGATTTTCTATGGTGGGCAGCAGCATGCCACCACAGCAAGGGACTACCCTTCTCACCACCCCACTCTGCCCAGACCCTCACCACAGATGCATCAGACTATTCCTGAGGTGCACACCTGGATGGCAGGTGCATACAGGGCCAATGGAGCCCACATCAAATACATCTACATATCAACCAAAAGGAGATGTTAGCTGTTCCGCATGCATTGACAGCTTTCAGGCCCCTTCTCTTCCCAGGGGCTCTACTGATCCAAACAGACAACACCACTGTGATGTGGTATATCAACAAGCAGGGAGGGACTCACTCCTATCCTCCTCTGTGCAGGCTCGCCATAACCCTTTGGCACACAGCCTCAGCCATGCAACTACACCTGTTAGCACAATTCCTGTCAGGCTCTCTAAACTCTCTGGCAGACAACTTAAGCAGAAATCTTCTGGACCCACACGAGTGGCAGCTAGACCAAAGAACCTTCACCCTAATAACTCAGAAATGGGGCAACCAGGAGGTCGACCTCTTTGCTTCCCACTCCAACCATTAGCTCAGCAAGTTCTGCACCAGGGAGCCTCACTGCAGCGTCTGGAAAGTGGATGCCCTATCCTTCCAGTGGGTCAACCTCTCGGTCTATGCTTTTCCCCCACTACCTCTCATTACCAGGGTAGTGCTCAAAATAAGGGAGGAAAACCGAGGACAATTTTAATTGCTCCAGACTGGCCTCACCAGCACTGGTACCCACTGCTGCGCAGCCTGTCTCCTCTGCCACCACGGCATCTCCCTCAGATCCCAACCCTCCTCCTAACCCAGAGGGAAGGAGAATTCATGCATCCCCAATTGCAGACACTCAATTTGGCAGCCTGGCTTATTCCCTGACCACTGAGTAAGCTGCCAATCTCAGTAAACAGGTTTTAGATGTTATACATGAGGCCAGATGCCCTAGCACTAGCAAGTCATATGCTGACAAATGGAAAAGGTTCTGCACCTGGATCCAGGCTAAGGGAGCCGATACGGCACAGCCATCCCTACCTCTCATTCTGGATTACCTAGCTGATCTGCTACACAGTGGTCTCTCCTTTTCCTCAATTAAAATTCATGCCACTGATATCTCTGCTCATTTCAACATTGAGCAACCACTTTTCTCACACCCTCTCATCAAACAGTTCCTAAGAGGGGCTAGCAACTTGAGACCACCCAGGAGAGCACCTACCCCAGCTTGGGATCTAAACTTTCTGTTGGAAAAGCTCATCCTATCCCCCTTTGAACCAGCAGCTTCAGCAAAGTTAAAGTTTATCTCCTGGAAGACAGCCTTCCTTCTGGCCATCACTTCAGCCAGAAGAGTATCTGAGCTATAAGCACTCATGGCTGTACAGCCCTTCATCATCTTCCATGCTGACAGGGTGGCCCTCAGGACTAACTCATCCTTCATGCCAAAAGTGCTGTCCAGTATGGCTCTCAACCAATCCATTCATTTGCTGACCTTTTTTCCTAACCCACAAAACAAGGGAGAAAGGATACTTCACTCTCTAGATGTGCCCAGACAGCTCAGATTCTATCTAGACAGTACTAAATCATTCAGAAAGGCTGATCAATTGTTAGTCAGCTTTGCTGCAGGAGCAGAGGGCAAAGCCATATCCAAACAATTTCCAAATGGATAGCACACTGCATCCATTTCTGCTACAAGCAACATGGGAAACCTCCCCCTAAGGGGGTCAGGACTCATTCTACCAGAGCAGCCACCACCTCTGCAGCTTTCCTCAGAGGAGTCCCCACCAGGGATATCCTGGAGGCTGCAACATGGACATCTGTTCACACCTTCACCAAGCATTACCACCTGCCTATCTTCTCCAAATCCAGGGCAGGCTTTGCCACTGCAGTCTTGCAGGGCATCCTAGCCAGTCCCTAGTCTTCTTGACTGCCTCCACCCTTTTCCCCAGCTTTGGGAATCAACCAAAATGTGATGACTGCAGCAGTGAAACACGGAGAACATAGTACAGTTGTGTACACTTACCATAAATGTAGATGTTCGAGTGTATTCACTGTTGCAGTCCTGGTTTCCCTCCCTCCATCCCCCTTTTCTCTCTCTGTCACTCTCTGTCTGTCTGTCTCTCTCTCTCTCCTTACAGGGAACTTTTTGATATTTACTTTCTACTGGTGGGGTTCTTCCACCATATACTGGCTCCCACTTGGGGGCTCCTGACAGTTAGGGCAAGTAAAACTGATGTAATAGCATCAGCTGCCTTACTTTATACTACTGATGGCCTGACGTCAGTCCTGAAGTGACAGCAACCAACGCAGAAATACTAAGCCTCTGGTATTCGGGCCGACTGAGGGCTACCCTTGGCAGGGATAACCCAAATGTGATGACTGCAACAGTGAATACATCGAACATCTACATTTATGGTAAGTGTACACAACTGTACTTTCTCTCAACCTTTCTTTAAAACTTCTTTTGCTTTCTCCAATGTATGCCTTACCACAATGACATTTTAGTCCATATACTATTCCTGTGCTGTCACAGGAATACACACCCTTACACACAAAACGTTTTGCATTTATTTTATGAAAGGTCTGTACAATATACTGACAACAATTACAACTTCCACAAGGGAAGGTACCCCAACTTTGTATTTCCAGATTTCCTTGTACCAGGGGAGGTTGAAATTTTCCATGCACTATAAAATCTTTTACATTGCTACCCCTTGAATAAGAGAAAACTTAAAAATCATTAATTTTAATTTTTAAACTCTTACTCTTTATCAAGATGTCCCAATAATATTTGGTTAACCCCACCAAGGTATCAGAAAAACAGCATACTTCGTCACAAAAACAAATTTTGTTTTTTCTCATTCTCACTTTTGTTCACCCTATTTTTATTAAAGCTACCTTTATTTCCTTTCCCTTGTTTTATAACTCTGGCTTTGCTTATCTGTACCATTTCTTTATTATAACCCCTCTCTATAAAACTTTTTGCTGTTTCATTGATTTCTCTCTCTCACAGTCTTCCTTCGCACTACACAACCTTTTGATTCTAAGGAATTCCCCATATGGAATAGATCTTATTGTATGGGGGGGGGGGTGGCAACTACCTCCATGTAAATATGATTACTTCCTTCAAATTTATTCCTATTACTTATATCACTTAACACTATATCCCAAAAATTTACCCTAACACCTTTTTGAACACCATCAAACTTAATATTGTAACTATCTTCATGTAAATTTTGTATAAATATTTTCACTTTATTCCAACCCCCTTTACAAATAAATATCAAGTCATCAATAAATCTATTATAATGTAAAACATACTTGACAAAAAAGTCATGTTTATATATACATTTATTTTCAAACATTCCCATAAACAGGTTGGCATACATGGGGGCAAAACCTTCTCCCATTGCCATTCCCTTTAATTGTTTATATAATTTTACATTAAATTCAAAAATGTTGTGATTCAAGCAAAAATGTGTTAATTCTAAAATATAACGTGTTTTAGGGATATCTTTAAGAAAGAACAGTAAAGCCTCCAGACCATGGGTGTGTTCAATAATAGTATATAAACTATGTCCATGACTATAAAAAACATATCATCTTCCCATTTTATGTGCTTTATTTTATCTAAAAAAATCAAAAGAATCCTTAATATACGAGGGCAATTTCTCCCGTCAGAAAGGTATGTAAGAAAAAAGCTAAATTATGTGTAAAATAGCCACAGGCAGAAACAGTAGGTTGCCCCAGACGGTCCATCAGACTCTTGTGAGTCTTAGGTATACAAAAAAAAAATAAGCCATAGTGTTTTCTTTTACTGCTAATTTCTTATGTACATCTTCATAAAAAAAAATATTTCAACCGATACCCTTTCATCAACAATTCTTTATACACAACTATTGCTTCTAAATCATTTTCCATTCCCACTTTTGCATAAACATTTTTATCACTTAAATGAGCATAACACATTTTCAAGTATTGCAAATAGTGGAGCCCTATTAACTTACCCCCTTTATCAGAGGATTTAAACACCAGTTGCCTATTTTGACTTAATTTTTGCAAATGCAACTATTTCTGCTTGCTTAAATTGTATTCAAGATTCCTTTAGTACCTAACACATCCCATTCCTTCTCTACTGCAAATTGAAGTGCATAAGCAAACTGATGAATACTCTCACCTTTACACACAGGTATAAAATCACTTTTGTAAGTAACATTTTCAGTATTTAGTTTACAATAAGCATCCATATCACGATCAGACACACACGAATAAAAACTAGCATCACTTGTTTCTATGTCAGTATTTTCCATATCCCCCTTTATGTCACTCACATTTTGTGAAAAATAAGACATCAAATACAATTTTCTTACAAATAAAAAAATTTCACATTTTAGCTCATAAACCCTTGGTAATACCGTGGGTATGAACTTCAAATCCTTTTGTAACACTTGTAAATCAACAGTAGACAAAGGAAAACGAGAAAGATGAACACAATTTTCATTATTACTGTTTTTAATAACACTTGCCTCTCCTATATGTCTGTGCATTGGGGTAATATTCGCTTTGATTTTCATGTCAATTGATTTCTACTTCGTTTTCTTTTACCTCTCCTTGGTTCATGAAATGTTTTCACTGAATAGCCTGGATTGACTGCTTCTAAAAGCACTGGAAATTGTTTTTCATCCTCTCTGTCTTCATTGACAAACGAGGATTCACTACCTGCTGACGCATTCCTATTACTGTTTTTCTTCCCCATTCCATTTTGTTAAAAACGGACCTTCTGATGATGTTTCCGTTGATTCGTAGAGACCAAAAACGCTGTGTTGCATTCATAGTCTCTAATGTCCCTTTGAACATTTGGTTTGTGGAACTGTGATATTACTATATTACTATATTACTAAGCTGCAGTGTGCTACCATAATAAACTGCTTTTGGATGGTAAATAGTGGCTTTTTTCTTTCATGGTGATTAAAATTAAAATAAAGTATTAGTGGACTATGAAAAAGGTGGTGATATAATGTAACATACTGAGGTTTAATTAACAAGCAGAAGCACTAGTGCAATGCCTAAAGATCTGGCCTTATTTACGACTGTAGTGGGGGGAACATTTGAATCACCGTTCTTGCATATTAATGTGATGTCTTCTATCTATTCAGAGCACATATACAGAATCTTGGACAGTAGGTTTAATTTATTCACCGGGAAGGAATGCCCTAGCACTGTGGACTGTGAGAGATAACTGATTACTGTTCCCACAGAGGGCCTTTCAATACTTATTAAAAGGATTTTTTTCTCTTTATATTTTTGTATATTTTCAGATGAGCTGGTGCCCCTGTAGCATTTGCCCCATGTCACTGATTGATCATACCTTCAATTAGCATTATCTGTGTTGGGGTAAACTAATCTATCATCTTTCCTTCTCTAATCTATCATTCTGATAAACTTATCTATCATCTTACCTTTTCTAGTCCATCTCATTTTTAATTTGCATGTAGTGTTTTTTTTTTCTTTAGAAAGTAGAGAAAAACTACATTTCATGTTTTAGACTGGGATGACAGATAAACCTAGCCATGTTCTGATTCGTAACAGAAGTCGAAGGAAAACAAGATATAGAAATTCACATGTAAAATAGTTAAAAAACATATAAAGTCAAACAGAAAACTGTCACCGTTTTTCAGTATCTGAAAGTAATTTAGTAAGTGACATGATACATGCTTGAATGTAATTTAGTAAGTGGCATGATACATGCTTGAATGTAATTTAGTAAATGACATGATACATGCCTGAATGTAATTTAGTAGGTGACATGATACATGCTTGAATGTAATTTAGTAAATGACATGATACATGCCTGAATGTAATTTAGTAAGTGACATGATACACGCTTGAATGTAATTTAGTAAGTGACATGATACATGCTTGAATGTAATTTAGTAAGAAAAATAATAAAAATAATAATGATGATGACGATTACAACTAGGTTGATGTCTTAGTGCAGCCAAACTGGTATCTTTACACAACTTTAAACAGCTCACACAAATGTACACAATAAACAGAATTACATGCTCATACAAATGTACACAATGAACAGAATTACAAGCTCACACAAATGTACACAATAAACAGAATTACAAGCTCACACAAATGTACACAATGAACAGAATTACAAGCTCAAAATGTACACAATGAACAGAATTACAAGCTCACACAAATGTACACAATGAACAGAATTACAAGCTCACACAAATGTACACAATAACCAGAATTACAAGCTCACACAAATGTACACCATGAACAGAATTACAAGCTCACACAAATGTATACAATAAACAGAATTACAAGCTCACACAAATGTACACAATAAACAGAATTACAAGCTCACACAAATGTACACAATGAACAGAATTACAAGCTCACACAAATGTACACAATGAACAGAATTACAAGCTCACACAAATGTACACAATAACCAGAATTACAAGCTCACACAAATGTACACAAGAAACAGAATTACAAGCTCACACAAATGTACACAATAACCAGAATTACAAGCTCACACAAATGTACACAATGAACAGAATTACAAGCTCACACAGATGTACACAATAAACAGAATTAGAAAATAAATAAATTGAATGCACAATGGAGAAAATCAAAAGATACGGCTACAAGTATCCTAAAACAACTTTTAATGAGAGAAAACGCAATAGTAAAGAAAAAAAGCGCTATTCTCAAGGACAGCAGAACAACTTTGTAGATTCTCATAATGCTGTTTATTAAGCACTTTTGTCTTATAGATGTGATGAGACTTCATCACAGTAAACATTACCTAGAGACGAAGAATGTTTAAATTGTACTGTACTTAGGGTGGCCTAATGGTTAAGGTGTTTACCTTACAAACACAAGATGCAGGGTTTGAGTCTCACAAGGGATATTTTGCTAGGCTTTAAATGGCTCGCAAGGGCAGTTAGCTTAGTACTAACCTATGAACCTATAATGTGGTCATATGTCTAAAATCAACCAAAAGTTACAAAAGGTTCACTTGCTGAAAAAACTTGTGCAGTAAAAATTGAAAAGCTTCATGCTAAAAATTGTACCTTAAATTGACCATGAACTAAGTTCTATTCATAGTAAACACAAGACTTAATATCAGTACTTTTTTGCTAGTTTGATATTAATACCTATTGGCTAAGTACCATTTAATAATGATTGCCACTGTGTTTTCTTTTTCTCCAACATACTTTCAAAATCATCACCTGTATAGTCAGCCACAGCACTTCCTGCCATGCTAAAACTACAGGTTTTGGGTTGGAGTGCCTTCTGTGGGGAATATACATGTCCTACCTGTGTTCGTGTGACTTTTCTTCAGTTACTCTGAATGATGGCTCTAAATTCTCCCTAGGTGTGTGTGGTGTGTGTGTGTGTGTGTGTGTGTGTGTGTGTGTGTGTGTGTGTGTGTGTGTGTGTGTGTGTGTGTGTGTGTGTCTGATATTTCCCTTCTATTCCCTGCTTGCCTGGTTTGTTTGTGTCTTTCGGCTTTTCTCGGATAGGGGTCGCCACAGCGGAACTCCAGTCCGCTAATGATTGGTAGTTGATTTTTACGTACTGGGTTACCAGCCCTGACGCACAACCTTCAATGAAGGCACACCCCATTCACGTATGCCTCCACACAGAAGACGCTCTAGCTGAGAATCGAACAGGACAACGACTTGCTATGAGGTGACAATGCTACCACAGCACCACCACCGCAGTATCCCCTAAACTTCTTAAATGGCAGCAGTTGTGCACAGCACTGCTTTAAGAGTCGGTTGCAAATAGTGATCACGGATAAATGAAAAGAATGTCCGAATAATGTAGTTGTTAATCATATACTCTTAATTAACATGCTCATAAATTCTGAAAGATGGCTTCAAGATGTCTTCCTCACATAAAAAGCATTGTTCCATTGTACACAGTATAAATAGTTTAATCAATCCAAAAAAAATTATATATTATATAAAAATGTCATTATTAAATGGCAAGTGATCAAACACAATAGGTTGATCACCAGAGAATCAAAAAACAAAGGAAAAAAAGTTTAAACATGCTTTTTACATGGGGTCAAGCTCAATGATTGCAAAACATTAGGGAAGGGTGACTCAATCCCCACTCTACTACAATTTTGTATCCAAAAAATCCGGTATATGCAATCAGCTGATTTTGCAATCAGGTGTACCGTTTTTTTTTCCCCTTCAGCAATTCATACGCTTGACCAATTATTGGCAACTTATACACATACACACATATATATATATGTGTGTGTATTTGGTTGAAAAGTTTTTGAAGGTGTTTAAAAGAGAAAATGCACAAATGAGCGAATTCATATGTGGTTGAGTTAAAAGTTTTATATAATCTAGTTAAGTAGAAATCCAGGAAAATGAATCTTTGAATGAAAAAGTGTGGTTGTGAACACGTGTAAGATTGCATGATAAGAACTGATACATATGTGCAAGTGTTTGCAAGTTAAGGTTAGAGTAGCTGAGTAACGGGGACAGATTCAGTAGGTTGCATTTTGATGTTGTGTGTGTGTGTTCTTTGTCCTTTTGCCTTGTTTAGTTGTACTGTTACGGACATTTTTAGCAATGTGTAGGATTGGGGCTGGGGCAGGGATAGGGTTAGGGTCAGCACACATGAGTAAGGTGATGCAGCAGGGCTTGACATCTGGCAGTCTGGGTAGAGATGCAGGTTGGCACCACTATCTGTAAATGTATGGGTGCCATTACTTAATGCTTTGAGGTTCCTGAAGGGTTTAACAACAAGAGTCATCTCTACTCCTGGATTCTTGCAGTAGCTGTTTCTGCCAGTCAGACGCCTTTTACGTAAACTTGAGGGATTAGTATGCCTTGGGTAGTTGCATCAAAAGGATACACATGGATTGAAGTTTCACTGAGGTAAATGTTAATGCTGTTGCTTCTCAAGTTGTAGGGTTCAGTCCTAACTTTTGAAAACTGTCTGTATAGAATATGTGCCTTCTTCCCATATTTGTGTTGTTTTTCTTTGGGTGCTCAACTGTAAACTCTAATGAACTTGTATTTCGCCTTGTGCCCCAGGTCACAAAAGTTTTAGAAGGATCAGTTTGCCTATGCAGTCAATACATATAAATGTGTAGTGTGTATATATATATATATATATATATATATATATATATATATACAATACATATATACAGATAGAGAGATAAGTTATTGAAAAGATACAGTGATTCGTAACACATTAAAAGTGAGTATGTGTGTGCACCAGTACTGAGACTAATATGGTCCACTGGTCTGTAGTAGTAGTAGTACACTGGCACAATACTTACAGCCCTTTATTTCTCTATAAACTCCCCCCAGATATTCCCATTTTGCAGAACTGAGCTCATATAATAAAAAAAATGACCATTAGACAGAAAAATAGTTCCAAGCTTGTCTGCTAAACAAACAATGGCAGAAGATACCTACTAATAACCCTAACCCCAAACCAAAAAAAAGTAAATACTCCCAGTTAAAAAGTAAACAACTGTTATGCCTATTTGCTTGTTTTTTATTTGCCTTTTAAACCAAAAAGAATCAGAGATATTTCTTCCTTTAATGGCAAGAATGTTTGTAACACAGGCTGTTGTAGGAAGCTATAGATGTGGGAAATGTGAAGAATTAAATTCATGCCTACTGTAAATTTCTTTATAACAGATGATTATTAGGCACACTTCAACATCAAGGGCACAGCACTCTTTGTAGTGCACGTTTACAGCTACCATGAACATAGAAGAGGAGGAGCTAGGTAAACCATTTGCTATATTTAATTTTACAGTCCTTTGTTCCCATGCATTACTTTCCAGCCTCATGGGAATAACGGAAACTGCAACACCAGAATTCTTTTACTGAGAGTTCAGACTGTGCTCTCTTCATTTTAAGTGAATATCATGAGCTTTTAGTTGGGAAATTACCCTTTGATCCACCTTGGTAAAACAGCACGTGGATCACAGTCTTTAATGTGTACAACTACAAAAGGCAATGGGTGTGGAAGTCGCATGCTGCCCTTGGTTTTACCTTGTGGTACTCTACATTATACAAAATAACTCTTATGTTTTTATTTGCTGCATGGAGTCTCGAGTTTGTTTAGGCTACTAATATTCAGTCCATTAATTAACATGTCTGTTAAAGTAATTTGATCTGGGTCAGACATGTGCCCCATCTGGGCTCTGGTTGCTTTAAGCTTCTTAAGGGAATTTATGGGGTGGGAGGTCACAGCACCATCTGCAGAATTTGAGGATCTTATTACCTTTCTTTCTACAGGACATCAGGACCAAACATGCTGAACTGCCTTTCTTGCTGCCTCACCTAGCAACAGGAAGCTATTTCCTAGCAACATTTGACAAGCAAGTTAGCAATTTGTCAGATTGCATTAATGACACATTGGCTCTTCCCCCTTCCTTGTTCTTGGGTTGTATGCATTTGCTTGTATCTTACTGCTGAAAATGTCCTTTGTCCCACATAAACAGAAGCTGTCTTGTATTACATAGATGGACAATTAGTTGTGCATTCTTTTATATATTATGCTGCAATTCTGCATAATACACATAACTCAGTTGTGCACCTCACACCAAGTGGATGCAAATAGATCTGTTGGTTATTTAGATGTACATTAGGTCTCAGCGTAATCTATGGCATCTAAATATTTGTGTACAGTAATGCTTTAACTTTACAAGATCTGTTGTTGCCACAGTCTCTCACCAAAGTGTAAAGAAAATTGTGTAACAACATAGCAACCCTACAGATATCTTCCAGAATTTGAAGGTGAAGGAATTGTCAAAGACAATATGAATGTTCCTGCTTTACAAAACCAGCATGTATTTTATCTAGAAAATGTTGGAACATCTAAGATATCCTTTGTGTCATTTCTTTGCCCCTCTCTACAACAGGACCTCTGTAAGTGGTACCTTACCTGGACTCATTGTAAAGGAAGAGTGTGTTGAGATCCGTTTTATGTTCATTTGGAAGTCTCCCTATTGAGTCAGAGTTTGATAGTGCATTTTGGGACCCATCATCTCAGATTCCCCACTATGCTTCTGTAGTTGACATTCTAGGTGTTTTTTAATGTCTTATTAGTTAAAGGAATTGCCAGAAACTGTCAATTATTAAGCACCAGGAATATAGATTGTTATTCTAACGTGTGTGTGTGTTTGTGTGTGTGTGTGTGTGTGTGTGTGTGTGTGTGTGTGTGTGTGTGTGTGTGTGTGTGTGTGTGTGTGTGCGCGCACACGCACATGACTACCTGTATGTCTGTACAGTGATTTGGAGAGGTTGTGGGGGGGTGTAGATGAAAGTAAAGCTTGACAAAGACTAAGCATTTCAAGAAACTGCATTACTTTTGCACAAAGGAGAGGCACATTGCATTTCCATACCAAACTGCCACCCCAAATGAATGGATAACACTTCTTTGGGGAACATTTGTTTATGGAAAAGATAGGATTTCAATGAATGCTCATTCTGTAAACTTCCCCTGTAAGTGAAATTCTTACCATATGTTGGTTATCCCAGCATGATACTTGGATGAAGGGTCCCCTATGCTGTCAGTATGACAAAGAAAAAGGTACATAGATGTTGATAGCAAACAGAGGCCACAGGAATGGTTTTACCAGGCATTGTAAACACGAAACCTCAAAACTATAGGAAAAAAAAAATTCAGACTGCTTAGCGGCATTATTTTACCAATCTGGTACCTCAGCCATTCGGCTTCACAGGATTTAATACAGAATTCACATGAATTCCTTTTATATAAGTACGAACCCAATTAACCACATTTAACAAGCAATAAACCAATTAAACATCATTCCATTTAAGTAAATATACCTTTACAATAAACATATCTAAATATTCTTATATATATAACCTACTTAAAAATTAACTCTAAAAACAAACATTCACTTCTTGATTAAGTTCCCCTAGGGGACAATGTTTTATATTTTAATATCAGCTTTATTTTCAACTCAATTAAGTTATTAAAATAATGACCTCCCCGAGAAAGATAGGGTTGTGCTAATTCACAAAAGAAGAAGCCTGCACCTGAACCCCCAATGTATTTTAATAAAATGTTCTGCCACCAGACTTTTTACATTTTGATTCCTTATATCCCTGAAGTGCTCCAAACTACAGACCTTAACCTTATGTTTTGTCTGACCCACATACTAAGCAGGGACCAAACAATTACCTGAGCAGTAGAATGCAAAGTTTTGAGTGTCTTTCTGTTAATCTAAAGCAGTGAATACAGGTAAGGGTGGTCAGTAAGCAGCAGGATTGTGTATATAAAAAAATTAAAACTGACAAAGTTTGTTCGGACATACCCTTTCTAGTTCTGGGGGCAACATAGGACAGGAGAGGAAAGTGAAATGTTGGCAGCTACCTTCACTAAGAAAGAGGGACAGCAGTACAATAAAAGAGAGCACCCAAGAGGCTTATACATCTAAAGCAGAAGGTGTTTTTTAAACTACCTTCGGCTGGGGAAGATATAGAGTGGGTTCATATGACGTTATCGAAAGATAAAGTAATCGAACGCTCAGAACTTCGAAATGGCCGCATTTCGAAACTTTTATTGTGGGGGGGGTTGTGCCCCCCACACCCCTCACTAAATATATATTCCAGCTCCGAGATCACTCTACAGTGAGGAAAGGGCAAATATCCCAATCTTCACTGTATTGCGATCCCACAATGTGATCTTTGAAATGCGGCCGTTTTGAAGTTCTGAGCGTTCTGTTACATTATCTTTCGATAACGTAATAGGAACCCATATAGAGTACCTGTGTTTTTGAGGGAAGGAGGTACTGTAGAGAATAACTAAGTTACAGATAAGCCACATACACTTTACAAAAAGCATAATGAGAAGATGATATTGTAAGCAAGGGAAAGAGACAGTTTAACTAATGTTGTAGAGGAAGTTAGTGAATTGGATGTTCCCATTACTTCTTACTCCTATTTTTAACACCCTTATTGAATTATCACTTAAGACATAAGCACACATACATTTATATAACAGGCAACAAACCACATTAATATGTTCCCAGTTACAAATATTATACATCATGTGTATTCTTTTATATAGGTATAATCAATAAAAACATTACATAAATTGCTCAATTCCTGCCTTCCCTTCAGAAGCTGTTGAAGACTGGGGGTGGTGGTTGAGAGGGGCACTTAGTGATCTAAAAAGGGCAATTTTTAAAACTATTTACTACCACAACATATGTTCACTTGGAGGACATTTTAAGCTTAGCCAATTTCCCTTCTGGTGCTTGAATTAACATTTTCTGATTGGTCTTACCTATCCTATGGCTGCTAATTGTATATTAGCCCTAGTGAGAATAAATGTGATCATACTATAGATAATTTGTGGGGTCCCATGTAAGGGATGCAGAATTTAGGAACTGCCTCTATCCATTAGTGGCCTATCCTATGGCTGATAATTGTATATTAGCCCTAGTGAGAATAAATGTGATCATACTATAGATAATTTGTGGGGTCCCATGTAAGGGATGCAGAATTTAGGAACTGCCTCTATCCATGCCTTGTATGCCAGACACAGGTCACCTCTAAGCACTATGTAGGATACTGAGTATAGTGATAAATCTTTGAGGTGGTCCATGCAAGACCTATTGTTTAGGACATGTATACTTTTAGTAAGGTATCTCTGTCGGTATTCCAATTGTTGCATGGGTCTGGACAGACACATGCCAAAGTGGACATTATACAAAATGATTGACCTAATGAGGGCTTTGTAAAGTAGGACAACAACATCTCTAGATCTAGTCACAATCAAATAGTTTATAAGCTGTGCAATATAGAAAGACTTTCTTATGACTCTGGGCACATGTTGGTCAAAAGTTAGGTCAATGTACACACAAGTTCCCAAATGCCAAACAACTAGGTCTGTTCTCTGGAGGCATTGTCAATTTGGCAGTTTCCTGGAGTAGATGACTTCCCAAAGGATACGATAATGTATTTCTTGGAGTTTAGTTTCAGTTCATGATTCTGGCACCAGTTATTGTTTGGGACAAACCTTCCTGCATGATGGTTAAGTCATTTGGGGATTCAATAACTGCTCCTAGCTTGCAGTTATCTCAAACTTAGTCGGCCAAAGCCCTTTGGTATTTCCTTTTACTTTTGAGATGTATATGCCAAACAGAAAAAGTCTCAGCACTGAACGCTGGGGGACTCCACTGGTGACTGGTCTCTTCCCCTATTTTGATCTCTTGCATCCTATGAGGAAGCATACATGTATGCATTCTTTGATTCACCTTCCTGATTGTATTAAATTATATTCCTTGTATAATACAGCACCACTTGTTAGAACGTGTTTTAAATTTGTAGTTTGGAACAGTCTTCTAATAAGCAATGAAACAATATGTATGAACCAATAATGACAAAACTACCCATTTCAGAAAATTTCAACCATAAAAGGCCACTCAAACTTCTATCATTAACAATCCAGCAATATCAGTAAATATGCAAAATCTCTTTAGAAGTAAGTCATCTAAATAATTCCACATTAAAGTACAACACAGTACAGTAGAGCGATCCATCTGCACACCGGGGGAGTAGAACCCACAGCCTTCTGCAACAAAAACAAGTACACTACCTGTTGTGCTACTATCAATGCAAACAACTTAGCATAAATAGCACTAAACTTCTCTTTCCCTGAAGCTCTCAGCTCCTTGTAAAATCTACTTGACGCTCGACTAAATCTCTCAACTTTTGCAGCAGACGGAATCTGGAGAAAGCCTAAATTTATTTGGAAAAGGGGCAAAGGCCCAAAACAAGGGACACATTTAAATATTGCTTGTATAATCTTAGACAGTTGCTAAAAATAAAGTGTTTTATGTTACCATGTGTTTCTTGAAAGATAGGAAGACTGAAACTTAAAGGGCTATCGTTATTTAGTGAATTCAGTTCTCACTGATTTGCCAGAAAAAAACACAAATTTTAAGAGCAACAGACCAAAAGAATGACCCATATATTCTGTGAAAATCTGGACACCTGAAAGCTATGGACTCAACTCCCTGAATCACAAGTGGTATGGGTAGAGACTTCAGGCTCTTGTTTACGCCTGAGTACCACTAACCACCAGGTATACGTAACTGGGGCATTTTACACACACACACACACACACACACACACACACACACACACACACACACACACACACACACACACGCACACACAGGAGCAGCATAACTCCTGCAAATAAAAGAACAAAACTGTCCTTACCGGCGTGACTTTGGCAGCACCAACAGAACAAGAATACAAGAACAGCTAGTTTAGTTAGTTTAACTTCTGTGCGCGAATCCACATTAACGTGAAAACTCCTTCATTAATTTTTTTCACACAGGTCTTTCAGCTGTAAAAGTGTATAGGGGGGGCTCTCCCTCCCCCTGGCTCTATGGTTCTGGCACTCATGCTCCCCTTAAACCCCACTCTTCCTCCAGGACATTATTTTGTATGTATTATTCCCAAAATTCCCATTTTTTTCCATGTAATTTGCTCCTACCTTTTCCTGAAGAGCCAGCCTCCAGTTCTTTTATCTCAGTTACAATATTCAATACTTTAAATACAGTTGGTTTAGATTTTCATTTCCATTTTTTAGTAATTGCTTTTTTGGCAACCACCAAAATTAAACTTAACAAGGCCTTACTATGTGTAGACAATTCAGATCTTATATCTTAGATCAAAAATTATTTCCTGAGTTACACCCATTTGTTCAGACAATATTTCTGACAGAGTACTCTGAAGGGAATTTTTAAAGTCTGCCAACTCATTACACTCCCAAAACCTATATTCCCAGTTACATATTTCTTCCCGATTACACCTCCAACATTTGACATTTACTCGACAAAAAATTCTTTGAAGTTTGTTGGGGTATAAAAATACTTATACAAACACTTCCAAGAAAAAAATCCTAAATATTTTAGACTTTGTTGCATATTCGGGAGCCATACATATATCCCATTGTTTGCTTGTGTATTGCTTATCTAATCTCACTTCCCAATCTTATCCTGAAAAGACTTGAAACTGTCTCAGAATGTTCCACAACACTGAAGTGTCCTTTTCTGATTTTATGAGGTACAAAATAATATAATCTGCAAAAATCAGGTAAAAAAAAATATAATATACAAATAAAGCCAATGTTTCTTGATTACTGTAGCAATTATATCCTTGAACTTCCAAGTCCTTTATTTTCTTTGCCAGTGGCTCTAAATATAAAGCAAATAAATGGAAAAGGGGGCACTCCTTCATGGTTCCTATGTTCAGGCACAACTTGTCAGAGAGGAACCTCACAGTTTAATTTTTGCCTCCAACCTATCATATATCTTCCTAATTAACCTTATTACTGTATCAGGGAAGGCAAATTCTTCCATTTCCTTGCTCATAAAATCCCACCTTACTGTGTTGTTTTCTCTGCATTAAGACCACCAACAAAAGTGGTATTTTCTTATATTCTGCTTCTGTCTGGATCATTATTGTTCTATTAATTTTGTCAAGTATTTGCTTCCCCTCCACAAGACCACATTGATTCATATCTATCACTTTTGGCATACATGCTGTTATAGACATAAACACTTTATAAACATGGTTTAGAATTGAAATCTGCCTATACAAAACTGGGTTGATATGTCTTTGCAGTCTTTATGCATTAATAACCACCACAGCTTTCTTCCAGGATGTTCATGATTCCCCTCCTTTTAAAATACTGTTAAACAAAACCTTTACATTTTCTTCCCTCCTAGCTTTCAGACTTCCACAGGAATAACACCTACTCCTGAAGACTTTTTTGCAGATTGATAATATGTCACCGTTTTTTGCCATCCCCTCTTATCTTAACTGTTAATTGTTGAGCCTCATCTACCTCTAACCTTAGCATACTTAAGTCTTCCATAAATACTTCCATTTGTGCTTCTTCTTGATTTCCACACGTCCTTGCTGTATACAGATTTTCGTAAAATTTCCAAAATATCTCTGATTATTTTTCTTGTTATAGCCTCCATAAGTTTGGCAACAACCCTTTCTACTTTGTTGTCTAAGTTGTTGTCCTAAATTTTTTGTGCTCTGGAGTTATCAAGACAGCTGCTTAACAGCAATATTTCTAAACTCAAGTATATTTTCTAGATACTCCGTTATTTTCTCTTTAGCACTCTGCAGTTGCACCTCTTCTTGTCCTGTGTGATTCCCCTAATTCCGCAATACTTTAACCTTGGTCAGCCTCTCTAAACAACTCCTGTAACTTCTTAACCATATATTTTTTCTTTTATGTATACACCATTTTTAAACTCCACTTTCCTTTTATTCTACTCAGTAGCTATAAACTGTGTTGAAATTTCTATCTTTCCTAATAAGTCTTGAATAATTTCCACTACCAATTCTTTAAATTCTTCTCTTTTTAAAAGGTCAATGAGGAAGTACCAGTGTCTCATTTCTACTTCATTACCCTGCATTTTTATCTTGTTGTTATTGGCACATGATCTGAAATAGTTATTGTACATGTTGAAGCTTTCAATTAAAGGTACATGCTCCTGTAAAATGTATTTCCTGTCTACTCTAGCCTAGTTATTGTACCTTGGGAATAATATGTAAATTTTATCTGACTTCCTACTACTAAATTCATGTCTTCTGTACCAAATATCATCATAAATTTCTTCAGAAGTCTATCCTCTTTTGTTATATTTCCCCTTCTAGGTCCCCAGGTATATGTCCACAGTGTTGCAAATCAAGTTCCAGTCCCCACCTATAAGTAATATTCCCTGCTGAAAGTTGTTAATTTCTCTCAACAATTTCTTTAGCTCCATAATAGCAGTTTTAGAAGGACTATAAATACATGCCAGCATAACCCCCCCTTGCCAGTAACCCCTTACTACCACAAATCTGCCATTAATTTCCTCTTTTATTGCTACTGGAGCCCCTCTTGAAACTAGGATAAGTACTCTCTGTTTCCTCTATCCTTGATATTCTGCTGAATATCCATCTTGAACTCCTTTGTTTATCAAATTCTCATGCTCACGTTTTTCCAAATATGTCTCTTGTAACATTTCTATTTACACTCTGCATTTCTTAATATAATTCAGTATTTTGTCTACTCCTGTGAGACCATCCATGTTCAAAATAATATGGATAGTTTAGCCATTATGATAAGTTATTATTACCACCTTTCAGGATGCTCATGATTCCCCTCCTTTTAAAATACAGTTAAACAAATCCTTCCAGCTCTTTCTCACTTTCTTCCCTTCTAGCTTCCAAACTTCACTTCAGAACACTGACTACCTTTAAATACAGCTAAATTACATACTGTTCTAGTCAATGTGGTGAAGTATTTAGATACATGAAAACTGTTATCTCTTATTCACTTCCAACTTCCAGCTCTTTATTACCTTAAACATTTATTTTTTTAATAAGCTGCTTGCCCTTGTACCTTTTAATTTTATGATTCCCTCAACAAACCATGACCCGACCTCTCGGGATTTATTGCTTACACCTGTAGTCAGCATATCTCCATGGAAACATAAGAACAGAATGTCAGCCTCTCTCCATGGAAACATAAGAACAGAATGTACAGCTGCCCTTCACTGCAGACTTCTGAACTGACACTGAACATTTATTTGCCAAAGGAAAACTTTTCATTGTTCCCTTATTCGTAACGCCTACACACACACACACACACACACACACACACACACACACACACACACACACACACACACACACACACACACACACAACTTGTCATTAGATTAAGCTAAGGGCATTAATCCAAACATTCACCTATGCAAAAGTAAGAGAAAAACATCTCAACTCTACATATATTAAACTCTGTGTATGTTTACACCATATCTCTCACCCCCAAATCACAAGATTATACATATTTAAACATGGTTTTGTCCAGCCTTTGTTCTCTTTTCACATTATAATACCTACATTTCTTAAATCTTAAAAAGAAAAAAATGTTTACTTTAGTATCTTTATCGTATACAGCAATCACTGAAAATGATTTACCATATAACATATAATTTATATCATGAAATTTCAAGAACAAAAAATATTTTACTTACAGTTATTCATTTTTTGTTTTTTTTTCCTTTTAGTGCCCTTCCAAACATTAATGACATGAAGTAGAGTATATGTCTTTCAGTCCTCCACAGATTTAACAAAGCCAACAAAAGTCCAATCTTTCTCAGCCAGTTTTTCTTGTAAAGTCATGCTGCACAAATGTGATTGATGCTATATAGTCTCACATTTATTCACTAATTTCAGTGTTATTAGTCTTCTTCCTGTTCATCTCTATCACCCAATCCAAGGCTTTGGTTCAAGTTCAAGGTACTTCCAGTTCTTTTAGTCAAATCTTGTGTTTTTTTTCTGTCACTGAATGCATTTCCTTTGGAAAAGGTTTCAATTGCAAAGTCTGTCTATGAACTTTATTATCAGAAGAGTGAGAAGCAGATTCAGCTTCTGTTTAATGTCTAACTTTTTGTTGGACAAACTTTTTTACTTCCTAGTTAGCCTGTTCTGCATCAAAAATGTCTTTGAGTGTCTGTAAAAAAATATTCTGAAGAAAGCTGGATATAGCATCTTGAATCTTATGCATAATTCTTGAGATTCCCTGATTAGTGGAATAAAACTTCTTCTCTTCTGCTTGGTGTACAGTGAATAACCATTTTCCACAATAGCTCTACTCTCTCAAATTTTAATACTTTGTCCTCCTGCCACAGTTTTGCCAGGATCAATTATTTCTGCTGGTATAATTGCGATCTTTATTAATACAGGTCTTGGCTGCTTTCTTGTGGCCATGTTTGGGGCATACACACAGTGTGCCCTTTCAATTAACAAATCCTGCTGTGGAATACCAGTCCAGTTGATTATGTGTGCTTTCATTAAATTAATACATTCTGTTCCTTCCAGATTCTCTGGTGCATCAGAAAATCTCAGGTTTTCTCTGTGTGCTCTGTTGTCTTCTCTACCATTTTTGAAACAGCTCTTCTTGAGCAGTCTCATACGCAGCCAGCCTTTTCTTCATTTTGACCTCTGATTTTTGCAGTTTTATCAGTTCATCTGAATGGCTGTTCAAAGCTTCTTCATTTTTTTCTAGTCTTTTGTTATTTAAGTTGATGTACTCCTTTAATGTTTCATTTATTTTACTCAGATCTGAGTACATTTGATTTATTTTTGCCTCTAAATTACTGTAAGGTATTCTTTGTACCAAAGCTGGAGCCTGAACTGCTTTTTGTTGAACAGCTGCAGGATTCTTTCAAGTCAGTGCTTTCTCTTCACCTTTTCTAAGTGATTTTCTTTTAGGCTCTCTAAGTTTCTTACAGGTTCATAGGATCATATGAGATTACTAGGCTAACAGCTCAAGGGCCATTGCAAGCCTGGCTATTACCTGAATTTTACCTGATTATCAATCTCTAATGGTTAACAGATGGCTTACATTTCTATTATGCTTTTGAATATCTTACAGACTGCCCCTGTCCATAAGGGACATGGGCACCAGCCTAGAAGTGGTTTTATGATTCCCCATCCATTGATCCAAACTGCATTTGAAGAAGGTCAGGGAATGGTTCTGCTTTACCTAAATTAGAAGCTAAAGAGTAATCTCTGAGACACATATTGTCTCTCCAGCATGTTTTGTTCATGTCACAGACCAGGTTTAAATCCTTGGATTTGGTAATTCTCATAGAGTTTGTCTTGCTAATCTGTAACATTTCCGCCATGGCTGGATTTGAGAGTGCCTTGTAGTTTAGGAAGAGATCACCCCTTAACAGTTGGTAGTTGACAGACCATTTGGGCACAGGAGAATAATATGCTGATAAATACATAAAAAACTAAGCATATGAGATTTGGGAGACATAAATTGAAAAGTGAGTATTTAGTAAAGCACACAGTGATTGAAAATGTAGATTCATTTCAGGACCTGGATATATGGGTAAATCCAGCTTTGAGCTTTTCTAATCATATCAACCAATTGGTTAATGATAGTTATAGAACTCTAGGTTGTAAAAAAAGATTTTTAAAGTCTAGGAAATCAGAAATACTGAAGTCTTTGTTAATTATATTAAACCTATTTGAAATAACATAAAAAAACAAGCATGAGTAAAGTGGAAAGAGTACAGTGGAAATATACCAAGGGCATCCATGGATGTGAACATTTAAGTTATTATAAAAGGCTAAAATCTCTGAACTTGTAGTGTCTCTTACAGATATTTAAGAGGAGATATTATTTAGGTATGTAGGGTATTTAGAGACAACTACCTCTGGAAATGTTTATGCTTGGGGTTGTGATGCCCGTTCCCTGACCCAGCAATCAACAAGCCTCAATCCCCACCACTAACACCAGTGAGGGGCATGTCATATAGGAGGAAAGGATAACAGATACACACAGTAAAGTGCAATTTCCCTGAAGAGCACACAGAGATCACATTCAGTCTGGGGCTGGTTGCTCCCTTGCTCTCCAGGTGCCCAATAAGATCCCCTACTGGCACAGCTATAGGGTCCAGATCTTAGCCAGTTGGGCAAGCTAAAATTTTCAGCACCCTCTCTGTCCAACCAGTGCTTTGTGTACCTGCCCAAGTAGCTGACACACACACTTTGAGATAAGGGTTTATGCAACCACACAGACACTTCTGTGGAAGGCTGGCCCAGGTTCTCCAGACTATACAGTAGTACCATTTGCCACCACCCACTAATATTTATCAGCTACTCAAAGGCCTTTAAAAGGGTGTCCAATTATTACTGTGCAATATTATTATCCAATTGGTAAGTGTGACTAAACAGTCAAGGCTTATTTAGAGTGACCTGGACAGTAATCACTATAAATATGCAATGTACTCTAGAGCTTAAATTATCTCTACACAAAACAGCCACAGTTGAAAGGTTTTAAAATATTTAATAAATAGTAAAAACACAAGACAGTACGTCTTACTACACAGTGCTAGTCATGAGTTCAGAGATCACAGAGAAATATTTAAAATAATTCAGTAGTACAGTTCTGACATCACAGAAAAACACTTAGTTTAATCTTTGTAGTTTCTAGCTATTTCTAAGCGAAAACACACTTCTAAAATAACTTACATATAGAACAGGCAGAGTGTTGATGAGTTGGATGGTCAAGACAAAAATGTTTAATGCCCTCTGATTCTCCCTGTTTTTAAAATCACATTCCTGGCTCCCATTACATCATTCTTCACACTTCCATGGGTTCCCAGGCTAAGAGAAACTACAGTTACATTCTTAACATTGCCTTGTGTTATCTTGCAGCTGGTCAAGAACCAGAACAATAAATATACATTTGCATGTTTAAATCTAGCAATTTAACTATTGGTTAAAATAATAGAAAGAATGTCTTCATCTAGACAGGCTGGAGCCGACTTTAAATCAAAGGGTCACAACATGTTTTACGTGGTCAGCAGAGAGCACTGTTGTGACATTTTTTTCAGTTCCACATCTAACAGCAGTTTTTCCATTTAAGACAACAAGCCTGTGGTTCACATTAATATTTACAGATGACAGAATTATCTCAAAAATTCTATCTGGCTAGGCTGGCAGCCTTCACATTTCTCCGCCCCTGGAGAACTCAAGCTAGTTTTTTCAAGTGACCCTTGAGAAACACTGCTTGAGAGGGTTAGGCCTATCTGAGTGTACCTTACCCCATTCCCTGTCTTGAGAGCCCACCTGCATTGGCATTGCTAATCCCACTGCGGTGCCGCACTGACATATATGCTTGCAACCCTATGCTCCATCTTAGCAACTTGGCCTTTTGCTGGCTGGCTCTGCTTAACCATGTTAGGGTGTTGTGATCTGTCATAACAGTGAATTTCCTTCCATACAGATAAGGCTGAAGTTTCTGCAGTGCCCGCACTATGGCTAGACATTCCATTCTACAGCTGCATAGTATTTCTCCCTGAGTTGGAGACTATGACTGAGATAAACCACTGGGTGCTCTTCCCCCTCTGAAGAAATCTGGCTAAGTACAGCCCCCACCCCATAGTTCGAAGCATCTACCTGCACAACAAATTATTTGCTGTAATCTGGACTGGCTAACACAGGGGGTCCTCCCAAAGCTTCTGGAATGCCTGCTCACATGCTGGGGTCCACACTACCTTATCTGGCCTGCTCTTCTTTTTCAGGTCTATGAGGGGAGCAGCTATGGTACTATAACTGGGGACGAACTTTCTGTAGTACCCTGCTGTCCCTAAAAATGCCCTCATCTACTTTTTAGTAACAGGTGCAGGCCATGCCTGAATGGCTTCCACTTTGGAAGGTTCTGGCCTTATCATACCACTCCCCACTCTATGCCCTAGGTAGGAGACCTCTGCCAAACCCACCTGACATTTGCTCGGCTTAATGGTCAGCCCTGCCCTCTGTAGTCTGCCCAGCACCTCCCTGACATGCTGAAGGTGCTCTGGCCAGGAATGGCTGTATATGGCAATATCATCTAGGTAAGCAAGGGCAAACCCTCCTGCTCCTGCTAGGATATGATCTACCAGCCTCTGGAAAGTCGCTGGGGCATTCTTCACCCCAAAGGGCATTTTTGTGAACTCAGACAAGCCAAAAGGAGTCACAAAGGTTGACTTCTCTCTAGCACTGGGAGTCAAGGGCACCTGCCAGTAACCCTTGGCAAGATCAATGGTTGTAAGATACTTAGCACCACCCAGCTGCTCTAGGGCCTCATCTGTCCTAGGCATGGGGTAAGCATCAGACTCTGTGTGACTAGTTAATTTCCTGTAGTCCACACAGAACCTGGTGCTGCCATCCTTCTTTGGCACCAGCACCACTGGGGATGCCCAGGGATTATTGGACTCTTGAATCACTCCTAGTTCCAACATCTCCTGTACCTCCTCCCTCAGTGTCTGTTTGACTCTCTCAGGCACTCTATAAGGGGTCTGCCTAATAGGCCTTTGGGGTCCTGTATCCACCTGGTGCTGCCCTAAGTGGGTGCACCCTGGTTACCCAGTGAACATCTCCCCAAAGTCCTGTAGCACTGCTCGGATTTCTCGAACCTGCGTAGGAGATAGTTGCTGGGACATTGCTACCCCTTCCACTGAGGTGTCAGCCCAAGCCTCACTGAGGAGATCAGTCCCCAGATCTCCCTCAGACTCCTCCTGCATTCCACTGCAAATGCTCAGCACAAGGGCCTCCCTATCATGGTAAGGCTTCATCATGTTAATATGGTACAGTTTGTGCCCCTGCCTTCTGCCTAGCAGTTCCACTATGTAGTTAACATCACTTACCTTTCTTACCACCTTGTAGGGTCCCTCCCAAGCTGCTTGCAGCTTGTTGTGTCTGACAGGAATGAGAACCATTACCTGCTGCCCCACACAGCATACTCTCTAGCTCGAGCATTCCTGTCATAGCACACCTTTTTCTGTTGTTGGGCTTCTGCCAGGTTCTCCTGGGCCAAGCCCATGAGTTCCCAGAGCCTTGTCCTGCGGTTTAGGATGTATGCCACAACAGACTCCTTGTGAGACTTGCACTCACCTTCCTACTCATCTCAAATTAAATCTAGGTGTCCCCTCACCCTATGCCCATATAGCAACTCGAAGGGTGAAAAACCTGTGGATTCCTGGGGAACCTCTCTGTAAGCAAACAACAGATGGGGTAAATATTTGTCCCACTCCCTTTTAAACTGATCTGCAAATGCCAGTAGCATGGACGTGATTGTAGAGTTTAACCTCTCAACAAGACCATCAGTCTGGGGATGGTAGGGGGTGGTCTTCATGTGCTTCACCCCACAGCACTTCCACAGACAAGCCAGCAGGTCTGACATGAAATTGGCACCTCTGTCAGTCAGTATTTCTTTTGGGAAACCTACCCTGCTGAAAATCTCTAACAAAGCATTTGCCATGTTCTCTGCCTCAATGGAGGACAAAGCCACTGCCTTAGGGTATAGTGTAGCATAGTCCACTACCACTAGGATATACTTTTTCCCTGTGGAACTTGGGGTACTCAGAGGACCCACAATATCCATAGCTACCCTCTGAAATGGCTCCTCAATCACAGGAAAAGGCATCAAAGGAGCTCTCACCTTGTCTCCTGCCTTTCCTACCTTTTGGCACTGCTCACAGGTCCTGCAGTATCCTGATACATCTCTTGAAATTACAGTCCAATAGAAGTTCTGCATAATATGCCTCTTTGTACGTTTTATGCCTATATGACATGCAAAGGGAATATCATAGTCTATGGCTAGAAGTGCTAGATGGTAGTCTATAGGCACTACCAACTGCTGTACTCTCTCGCCTTCTAGCACTCCCTCAGGCGTCCACTCTCTGTACAGTAACCCTTTGTCCCAGTATACAGATTCACCCTTTCCTTGAGAATCAGGTGCCTCCCTAGCTACCTGCCTCAGGCCTTGCAATGTAGGGTCTGAGAGCTGAGCCTGTCTCAACTCTCTCCTGGGAACCCTTCCCAGCTGCTCTTTCACAGGAAGTCTGGCATCCTCTGACAGTGGTGCCTCACTGTCAGCCTGGGTACTACTACTCACCTCTACCTTTGCCGTCACTCTGTCCGAGGGACCATCAGTACCCCAAGCAGCTGTGGCTCACCTTCAGTCTCACTGCTACAGGGTAGCTCCCTCCCTGAAGTAACCACCTCACCAGTCCTGGCTGCAAGTATGCAGTCTGTCTGGGTCTCCCCCAGGCTACCAGACCCACATGCCTCTCTCCTAGCCTGACCGCGTGTAACTGCATAAGCACATGGTACTGCCTCATCCAAATCCTTCCCTATCAGGACATCTGCAGGATGGTAGTTCGGTACCCTTGTTGTCTCAAGACAACCTACTATTGGCATTATATCTTTCCCACTTACTGGCTTTCTCAACTTTTGTTCCCCACCTTGCCTCTGTGGACACCTGTATGCCACATGGCCCCACTGGTTGCATTCAAAACATTTCACCCTAGCACCTGGACGTGTACCTGGACTAGTGGTTTCCCCTGTTACTGGAAGATTCTGTTGGGGCAGTCTGTGCTGCCCACCATGGGTTCCTTTAGACCCATGAGCAGTACTGCGGGCCCCTTTCCTGTGCAGGGCTGCCCTGCTTGCTAGGTATAGGTCTCCCTTCTCCCCAACTCATCTGAAGTAGCACATTGACCATCAGCTAACTAGATCCTCATGTCCTCAGGCAAAGTACTAAGGGCCTGTTCCCTCACCAAAATGTTTGCCAGCCCTTCAAAAGTGGTGACCTGACATCCACTCACCCACCTATGGAAATAAGTGCTCAGTTCAGCAACATATTCACACACACTTTCATCTGCCTTTTGTCTATGCTCACAAAACTTTTTCCTATACGTTTCAGGTGTTAGCTTAAACAATTCTAACAAATGCTTTTTAACCACAGTATAATCAAAACATGCAACGTCAGACATTTTTGACAAAATAGTTACAGCTTTACCATGGAGTAAGGGGGTCAGGAGCTGTACCCAGTGCCTTTGGTCAACACCATACTGCTTGCATACCCTCTCAAACATATGAATGAAACTATCAAAATTATCCCCCTCTTTAAACTGCGGAAGAAATTTAGTGACCTGTTGTGCTTCAGGGATCCAGTTACTCCCTTCCCCATTACCTCCATGACTCTGGCAAATTGTTAGCATCTCCGTCTCATGCTGTCTCTGCCTCTTCTTTTCCTCAGCTTCCAGGCATAGCAGTTTATCATTCTCTTCAGCCTGTAGACTCCTCAGTCTCTCAGCTGCTTCCGTCTCCAAACGCCTGGCCTCCAACTCAAGTCTCTTTAGCTCCAGGTGGATTTTTAAGTCCTCTGTAGAAAGGTTGAGCTGTCCATTCTCTGAGGGAATTATATCTCCACTGCCAGTCTGATTGTCCGCATGGTTGCTGTCTTCTGATGCAGCTGTAACCAAGGCTGCAATCAGGTCTGCCTTAGTCAGGTTTCCATGCACCAGTCTCCTAGCCTGGCACATCTCCGCCAGCCGGCTCCTTGTCAGCTTTCAATACTCCTTTGCTGACATGCTGCTTGCTCACCTTGACTAACTAAGCTAACAAAAGAAATAAAACAATTGTGATCTGAACTCTGAGTATTCACTGCGTGGCTGATTTAGAGTACAAAACACCTTCAAAGCTCACTGTACCCAAGCTACAGGAATTCACTCTACCCACACCACTACAAGCCAATTAGTATTTGCCAACCAATTAATATGTGGTGTGGATATCCCATTGCTGCCAAACAATTAATATGGGACACCCGTGACCTGGCCCAGCAATCAAGGAGCCTCAATCCTCACCACTAACACCAGTGAGGGGCATCTCATATAGGCGGAAAGGATAACAGATACACACAGTAAAGTGCAATTTCCCTTAAGAGCACACAGAGATCAAAGTCAATCCATGGCTGGTCGCTCCCTTGCTCTCCAGGTCCCCAATAAGACTCCCCACTGGCACAGCTAAAGGGTCCAGATCTAAGCCAGCTGGACAAGCTAAAATCTCCAGCACCCTCTCTGACCAACCAGTGCTTCATGTCCCTGCCCAAGTAGCTGACAGACACATTTTGAGATAAGAGTTTATACAACCACACAGACACTTCTGGGGAAGGCTGGCACAGGTTCTGTAGCTGTGCCCCTTTTCCCAGACTATACGGTAGTACCACTTGCCACCACCCACTAATATTTATCAGCTACTCAAAGGCCTTTAAAAGGGTGTCCAATTATTACTCTGCAATATTATTATCCAATTGGTAAGTGTGAATAAACAGTCAAGGCTTATTTGGAGTGACTTGGACAGTAATCACTATAAATATGCAATGTACTCTAGAACTTAAATTATCTCTACACAAAACAGCCATAGTTGAAAGGTTTTAAAATATTTAATAATAAATAACAAAGACACAAGACAGTACTTCTTACTACACAGTGCTAGTCAAGAGTTCAGAGATCACAGAGAAATACTTAAAATAATTCAGTAGTACAGTTCTGACATCACAGAAAAACACTTAGTCTAATCTTTCTAGTTTCTAGCTATTTCTAAGAGAAAACACACTTCTAAAATAACTTACATATAGAACTGGCAGAGTGCTGATGAGTTGGATGGTCAAGACAAAAATGCTTAATGCCCTTTGATTCTCTCTGTTTTTAAAATCCCATTTCTGGTTCCCATTACATCATTCATCACACCTCCCTGGGTTCCCAGGCTAAGAGAAACTACATTTACATTCTTAACATCTCCTTGTGTTATCTTACATCTGGTCAGGAAGCAGAACAATAAAAATACATTTGCATGTTTAAATCTAGCAATTTAACTCTTGGTTAAAACAATAGAAATAATGTCTTCATCTAGACAGGCTGGAGCCAACTTTAGATCAAAGGGTCACAACATGTTTTACATGGTCAGCAGAGAGCACTATTGTGACATTTTTTTTTCAGTTCCACATCTAACTGCAGTTTTTCCATTTAAGACAACAAGCCTGTGGTTCACATTAATATTTACAGATGACAGAATTATCTCCAAAATTCTATCTAGCTAGGCTTCACAGGGGTTATCAAAAGGTAGTATAGAATCATGAGGCAATCTATGTAAAAGATTCTATAGGCATGAGAAGTGTACTAATTGGTTCTCTGAGAGAGCATCTAATGCATAGAACAGACTACCAAATGACATTAAAAAAGCACTAGTTTAGATATTTCTTAAGAACAGCCTGGGCACTTATTAACGGAACAACTGTACTGGTATATTGGCAGGCTGGAAGAGCACTATGCTTCACTTCTTCACATGCTTGAAATATTTGTATGTATGTTCATAGGTTAGTACTAAGCTAACTGCCCTTGCAAGCTATTTTTAAACCTAGCCAATTATCCCTTGTAAGACTCAAACCCTGCACCTTGTGTTTGTAAGTCAAACACCTTAACCATTAGGCCACCCTCCCAACCCTGTATGTATGTATGCAATCATTTAACCATTTGGCCAGATTAACTTTAGAAACCATGATGCCCAATCAGTCAGGTGAGATTAACTTTAGAAACCATGATGCTCAATCAGTTAGCTGAGAAGGATACCAATAACTGGTCAGTCTTCTGGAAATCTTTGGTCTGTTGGAGATAAAGATTGAAGTTCTCTATGTACATCCAAATGAAACATGTTATCTCCCTTATTTGAGAAATTTGGAAAGAAAACTGGGAGGTTAATGACCTGCTCTATATTAGATTCAGAAGCTACCTTAAGCAAAAAGCATGGGTTGGTCCATAAGGAAACCCTGGTTTTGTGAAAAGCCAGGTAAGAAGGCATGGAGTATAGACAGCCTGGAGTTTGGACACTTGTCTAGCTGATGTAATAGCAGCCAGAAAAATGGTTTTCTAAGACAAAAACTTAAAGTCTCTCTTGGCTGAAGTTTCAAAGGGGGCCTTGGGTCAGGCCTTGAAGCAAGATAGTTAAATCCCAAGGAGTAGTAGGATCTTTTACTGGAGGCCTAAGCAAGAAGGTTCCTTGAGAGTAGCTTTGCGTAATCTAGAAGAAGCTAAAGAAGAATTATTTTCACAAAGATGGAAGTTTGAAATGGCAGTCAGCTACACCTTAATAGTAAAAAAATAACCCCTTCATTAAAATTTGAAGGTAAAAGCTCAATTACTGCTGGTATAGGGGCAGTAAATGGTTCAAATCTCTCTTAAGGGCCCAACAATCAAATCTCTTTCCATTTACTTCTGTATATTTTCCTAGTAGAAGCATTTTGAGAAGATAATAAAATATAACAGACAGGGGAGGAAACCCTGGTCTGTACAGCAATCACTGGAACTGGAGAAACCATGCAGTCACCTTAAGTCCTGTTATATCTGGATGAGTCATCTCTGTCGGCTAAGACAGGAGGTCTGAACTAGGGTCCAGTATCCAGGGCAAATACAGTAGATGAGGCCACAGGAAGGGAAAACAAATTTGATGAGGTCAAAAAGGTTCAATGGGGATAACTGTGCTCTTCAACTAGTATACGTTCTGTAGAAATTTGGGGATTAGAGGTAATGGGGGCTAATCATAGAGTAGACCAGAGGGCCAATCATGGAGTAGTGCATCTCTCAGTGACACCCCGACTGGAAGGACCAAAGCGAAAAACCTGCTGCACTTGCTGCTCAGGGGAGAGGTGAAAAGGTCACAGCATGGCTGGCCCCATCAACAGAAAATTGTCTCTGCCACTTTCACACTGAGAGACCACTCATGAGGCAACAGAATAGACCTGTTTAGTTTGTCTGCAATGACGTTGGCCTTCCCCATTATGTGCATTGCTGTGAGAAAGTGGCCAAAAGAGATCATGCTTTGCCACACTTTCATAGTGTAAGATCGGTTTCCTCCCTGTTTGTTGATGTACCAGACTACAGACAGATTATCTCTCTGAATAGCAATTGCTGCAAAAGGAAGAATGTCTTGAAATGCCTGCAACAGAAGGAGAACTGTTCTCATTTCCAGGACAGTGATATGTACCTTAGCCACTTCTGGGGACCACACACTTTCGTCTGCCCTTCCCAAGTAGTACTCCCTCACTCCAGTTGGGAGGCATTTGTGATCACCATGGCCATAGGCAGGAAAAGATCAAATGGACACCCTTGAGAAACTTTATCTGAGTGAAGCCACCAAAGAAGATATTTTTTGCAAGATTGTGTGATCTTGATCAGTAATCTGATTGTCTGAATTTGTGTTGAAGGAAGAGAGGCTATCTGATTGACCATGTCTAGACCAGCACCTATGAACTCCAGACTCTGCATATGTGTGAGCTATGATTTGCTGTAATTGACTGTGATGCCTAGGTGAAGACACAACTGGAACAAGTAGTCCTTTGCCAGTAGAAGTAGATGTCTGGTTGGGGTAGTTATGAGACAGTTGTCCAGATACAGAAATAGTCTGAATCCCAGCAGTCTCCAGTGAGTTGCTGCCACTGCAATGCATTTGGTGAACACCCTAGGGGCTGTTTTGAGGCCAAAGGGTAGTTCTCTGAACTGGTAATGACTGGCTCCCAGCCAGAAATACAGATATCTTCTGGAATGCCTTCTCATTTTGATGTGATAGTACATATTCTGAATCTCTTTCGAGCTCGATATTAGATTCAGAAGCTATCTTAGGCCAAAAGCACTCATTGGTCCATAAGGAAACCCTGGTTTTGTGGAAAGCCAGGTAAGGAGGCATGGAGTAGAGAGAGCCTGGAGTTTAGACACTTGTCTAGCTGATGTAATAGCAGCCAGAAAAATGGTTTTCCAAGACAAAAACTTAAGGTCTCTCTTGGCTGATGTTTCAAAGGTGCCCTGGGTCAGGCCTTGAAGCAAGATAGTTAAATCCCAAGGAGGAGTATGATATTTTACTGGAGACCTAAGCAAGACGGTTCCTTGAGAAAAGTTTTGCATAATCTACAAGAAGCTAAAGAAGAATTATTTTCACCAAGATGGAACTTTGAAATGGCAGTCATCTGCACCTTAATAGTAAAAAACTAGCCTCTTCATTAAAATTTGAAGGTAAAAGCTCAATTACTGCTGGTATAGGGACAGAAAAAGGGTTCAAATCTCTCTTAAGGGCCCAGAAAGCAAATCTCTTCCATTTAGTTCTGTAAATTTTCCTAGTAGAAGCCTTTTGAGAAGATAATAAAATAGAACAGACAGAGGAGGAAAGCTTGGTCTGTGCAGCAATCAGTGAAATGGAGAAACCATGCAGTCACTTTGAGTCCTGTTATATCTGGATGAGTCATCCCTGTCAGGTGAGACAGGAGGTCTGGACTGGGGTCTATTATCCAGGGCAAATACAGAAGATGAGGCCACATGAAGGGAAAATAAATCTGATGAGGTCAAAAAGGCTGTGCTCTTCAACTAGTATGCTTTCTGTAGAAATTTGGGGATTAGAGGTAATGGAGGCTAATCATAGAGCAAACCAGAGGGCCAATCATGGACTAGAGCATCTCTCAGTGACACCCCGATTGGAAGGACCAAAGCAAAGAACCTGCTGCACTTGTTGCTCAGGGGAAAGGTGAAAAGGTCACAGCATGGCTGGCCCCATTGACAGAAAATTGTCTCTGCCACTTTCACACTGAGAGACCACTCATGAGGAAACAGAATAGACCTGCTTAGTTTATCTGGAATGACGTTGGCCTTCCCCATTATGTGCATTGCTGTGAGAAAGAGGCCAAAAGAGATCACGCTTTGCCACTCTTTCATAGCGCGTAAGATCTGGTTCCTCCCTGTTTGTTGATGTACCAGACTACAGACAGATTATCGCTTTGAATAGCAATTACCACAGAAGGGAGAGGGTCTTGAAATGCCTGCAAAAGAAGGAGAACTGTTCTCATTTCCAGGACATTGATATGTGCCTTAGCCTCTTCTGGGGACAACATACTTTGGACTGTCCTTCCTAAGTAGTACTCCCTCACTCCAGTTGGGAGGTATCTGTGATCACCATGGCCATAGCAGAAAAAGATCAAATGGTCAGCCTTGAGAAACTTCATGTGAGTGAAGCCAGCAAAGAAGATATTTTTGCAAGATTGCATGATCTTGATCTGTAACCTGATTGATTGTCTGAATTCGTGTTGGAGGAAGAGAGGCTGCCGGATTGACCATGTCTAGACCAGCACCTATGAACTCCAGACTCTGCATAGGTGTGAGCTGTGATTTGCTGTAATTCACTGTGATGCTTAGGTGAAGACACAACTGGAACAAGCAGTCCTTTGCCAGTAGAAGTCGATGTCTGGTTGGGGTAGTTAGGAGCCAGTTGTCCAGATACAGAAATAGTCTGAATCCCAGCAGTCTCAGGGGAGCTGCTACCACTGCCATGCATTCTTTGAACACCCTAGGGGCTATGGTGAGGCCAAAGGGTAGTTCTCTGAACTGGTAATGACTGGCTCCCAGCCAGAAATACAGATATCTTCTGGAATGCCTGCTCATTTTGATGTGATAGTACATATCCTGAATCTCTTTCGAGCACAGCCAGTCATCCTTTCACAGTAGGGGCAAAATGGACTGAACTGTGATCATCTGGAACCTTGAATATTTCATGTATTGATTTGGTTTTCTGAGATCCAGAATGGGTCTCAAGTCCCTTGTCTAATTTGGCACTACGAAGAATCTTAAGTAGATTCTGGATCCTGTCTGGTCTGGGGGACCTTCTGGATGACCCTTTTTTCCAGAAGCTTTTCTGTTTCTAATGCTGCCACCTACCACTGATTGGGTGAAACACTGGTGATTCTTTTCATTTTTGGAAGGGGAGTTTGGAAAAATGGCATGCTATAACCTCTGATTGTAATGCTGTGCACCCAGGAATATTTTGTAATAGATGCCCAGGCTTTTAGGTGCGGATACAAATGCCCCAATTGCCTCCAGAGGGCAGTAGTCGGGCAAACTTTCCTGGAAACCCTGGTTCTTTGGGCCACCTCTGCCACAAGGGTGGCATCTTCTGTTAGAGTTCTCCCCTCTACCACTGTGAGAATTATCTCCTCATAAGTGTTGGAAAGGACCCTGGGACTTGTGAAACTACATCCTTCTACCTCCTCATTGATTCTGGGAAAAGGGCCTTTGAGGAGTAGAAAAACAGATCCCCATGACAGACAAGGTCTTTCCCTCTTGCTTACTGGAGAGCATTTCTTTCACTTTTGAGCCAAATAAGGAAGATCCATCAAATGGAGCACTGATGACCAAAGACTTGAAGGGCTCCACAAAATTACATAGATGCATCCAGACATGTCTCCTAATGGCTATGCCCAAACTGGCCACCCATGAGGTACCCTCTGCAGCATGGGATATCAACCTCATGGGCACATTGCCTATTGACTGAAGGGTGTCCAGTTGTGAAGAGACTGTATTTTGGTCCTTCACAGACATAGACCTGGAAAGAGATTTGGAGAGTTCTTTAGTCAAATCTCTTTGCAGTCTAGTGAAATGTGCCAAGTAATTCAATGAACACAGACCAAAGGTCGCTGAAGCATAAACACACTTACCAAATCTGTCCAAGGCCCTAGAATCCCTGCTAGGGGGATGGATAGATGAGCTGTGCTCTGTACGCTCTTTCTTATTGGCTGCTGCCACAACCATGGCATCCATCAGTACCTCCTTGTGTTCTTTCGTTTGGAGGGGTTAAAATTTTTTCTGGGCACTTGGGCAAGGGCTTCACAGTATCTGGTTTGTTCCAAGTCCGGTGTGAGGTAAGATCTATAAGCTCATCACCTGGGGGGGGGGGGGTCATCCAAGACATGGCTGGGCCATAACTGAAAGTCTCCAGGAACACCAACTCCTCTTGGGAGGAGCTATTGGATGACCAACCACCTTTTTGCTTTAGGAGTTTAAGTTTGTCTCCAAAGGAGACGTCCTCAGATGGATGGCTGGGGGACCCTTCCTCATCATCAAAGTCGGTTTCCTTTCACACGTTCTCTTTCAAGGGACCTCATCAGTGGAATGGTTTGGTGAGATATCAGAAGTGACAGGGAGTTCTGAGGGACTGACTGGAGACTTGAACTGGTTTGCTATCCCAGTGGGATAGAAGAAAGAGGCTCAGAGCTAAGACCTGAGGATGGTACAGATATGTGACCCAATGGGGGCAGCAATGTCCTTCTCTAGGTAAAGAAAGGCCCCCTCCACAATATCAAAGGCAGAATGTCTAGGGGAGATCGAGTCTGGCAGCATGGGAGACAAAGTCTTCTGCACCACCCAGCTCTGAATCTCTTGATGCCCTCCACCTGAGGATGGAGTCAGACCCAAGCTGTCCACCACCAAAGCACTGAGAGGCAAGGAGGGCTCTGATAATTTCAAGTCACTCCCAGTCCCCCTGATCTGGTACTGACACTTCGGCTGCAAGAGTCCCCCTGCTCCAAAAGGTTTGGAGCTAGATGGTTCAGGAAAGCTGTCAGAGTCAAAGAGCAACCTGTTTCAGATCTAATGAGGACACTCCCAGGGATCTCAGATCCAGGGGCTCCAAAACCACAGGACAAATCAGAGAAGGAGAAATTAAATGAGCATTGGCAATGGGCAGGCTCACGGATCCATTGGGAGATCAAGCCATAATTACCCCCATCTGGATCTGAGCTCTGAGGAGTTTCCTCATCATCTTATCCACTTTGGTCTCAGACAAGCTCTTGGAGAATCTAAGCAAAGAGCTAGTAGATGGTGGTCTGGAGTGCCTATGTGGAGACTCCTGTAGAAAGAAGTTGTGTAGGTTTTGGATCCGACAAGTACTGAGGTGACCGGATCTGAGGAGATTTCACTTTTAAGATAGTAGAATCCATGGGAGTTGGCTCTGACTACTCTGAAATATTGTATGGTGGCCCTGAGGATGGAGCCGATGTAGTTGACAGATCCAGATACCTTTTCCTGGTATCCTTGTCTTTGGAAGCTGAATTAGGCTTTATTTTGTCTAATCTAGATTTGAGCCCCAGATGAAACAGAAGAAGAAGAAGAGGGGGAAGGAGGCAGACCCTTCAAAAGTAATTTATTCCTTCTGTCAGTTAGTGCTGTGGCAATGAAGCCAGCACAAATGTAACATTCAGAATCCAAGTGAGAAGTGCTCAAGCTGTAGACACATTCCCTGTGAGCTTCTGAATTGGGAATCTTGTGCCCCCAGGAAATGCAGTTTTTAAATCCAGTTGGCTTGTCTGCCATAATAAGAAAAGACAATGGTCTTAAACCAATGAGAAAAAAAAATGAAAGCCTGATTTTATATATATATATATATATATATATATATATCTATATATATATATATATATATATATATATATATATATATTTTTTTTTTTTTTTTAAACAGGGGATTACCAAAGATGGTATGAAGAAATATCCGGAAATGGGTAGAAAGGAAAGTGCAAAGGAAGGAAAAGCAGAGCTAGAAACAATGGCACTTGAGAAAGTACCAAAGGTCCAGTAGAAGGAAAAAGATAAAGACCTGATGATTAGAAAAACTGGAAAACTCCAAAAGTAGTAGAGGACAGTTGTAAAAGCTCAATGAATAGTCCTACTGAAAATTAAAATGAGAAAATTCACTATTTGTGGGAAAAAAACACCCAATAGCTTGAGAGTTTCTCATATGTAGCAATATGGCAGCAAACAAGTTCTGAGGTACATAGGCTGGAAGGGCATTATGGTTAAAGGGAGAAGCTTGAGAGTTGGGTCCAAGGATTGGGTAGAAGCAGCTGAGTTGGATTCAAGTCATATCCAAAACCCTTTGGAATGAATGAAAATAACATCAGATGCACTGTTTTACCTTCATCAGTAGCCCTAGAGACTTTCTCAAAGAAGTCCACCAGATTGAGCAGGTATGACCTGCCCTTGATAAAGCCACACTGGGTTGGGTTTACTGTTTGTAGATTTCCTATGTTACTGTTTATCGGGTCTGTGATTATTTGTTCCATGGCCTTGCATATCGGACTAGTCAAACCTAAGGGTCTGTAATTTCCTGAGTCTGTTGATGGTCCCTCTCTATGCAAAGAGATGACTGTTGCTGTTCTCCACCCCCTAGGGACAAAGCCGGACTGGAGGCTGTGATTAAATAGAGATCCTAGTAGGCTTGATAGGTCATGCTTCAAGCTATTTAAGAGGCATTATGAGATATTGTCAGGACCCATGAAAGTCAAGTTTTTAGCTTTAGAGAGCTCAGTGATAACCTGTTCTTTTGTGATAACTGGTACAGGAATAGTGGAGGGTATTTCTTGGGGGGTAGCCGGGGGTGACTGGGAGGTGAAATTTGAACTAAATTTATCAGCCATCATATTTGCAGTGTCTTCTGGCTGGGTATAGGTGATGTCATCTACAACTAAGTCTGCACATTGTTGGGTGTTGCTCTTAAGATTGTGGGCAAAACTGAAAAGTACCTTATGGTTATCCTTAGCTTGAGAGGTTATTTTTCCCCTCAAAATTCACTTTTGAAGACTTGACTATTCCCCTGATTTGCTTGTTTAGACTAATGAAGGAGTTTTTGTTCTGCTGTGTATGTTCTCTCTTATCTCTACACAGATTTTTCTTTCTTTACTTGTACAACCTGTTTAAACCAGGGGTCCACCAAGGTGACTTGACTTTCCGGTTTGTCCTGGGCTTATTTTGGTCTGGTACTGCTATCTCTATGCAGTCGTTTCTGTGGTCATGCAGGGGTTTTGAGTATGCATCTGCATTGGGTTCTGTATTTTCTGGGTTTTAAGAAGCTTTGAAATTAGCTATATTGTTGCTTAAGAGAAGGTAGTTTGCCTCTGAGAAGTTCTTAAAGGTTGGGGGGTTAGATTGGGGTTCTAGTTCATAGGTTCATATGTGTGTACTAGGATAATGGCCCTGGGGCCTTTACAAACCTAGCCATAGGACTAACCTGGCATAGTGCCACCCGACCTTAGTTCCCAGTGCCTCTGTCGAGTAGAGCCACTGGTGTTATCTCCAGGGTGAATTTTCTGTTTCCTATCCACTCATCAAGATTTCTCTTGAAGAGGGTCAGCGAGGTGCTCTGCTTGACATGTATGTGAAGTCTGTTCCATAGCATGAGCAGTCTCTGGGTTATGAACCTGTCCCTCCAGCATGTTCTATTAATTGTGGTAATAAGGTTGAGGTCTCTGGAGCGTGTGGTGTGGAGGGATTGGGATTTCTTTAGATGTAGCATTTCTAAGAGAGCTGGGTCAGACATGGCTTTGTAAGTCAAGCAGAGATCGCCTTTAAGTAGGCGATATGAGACAGAGAACAGCTGGAGTTTTTTTGAGTCTGTCCATATAGGACAAGTGTTTAAGGCCTAGGATCCTCTTTGTGAGGTACTTTTATGGCCTCTCCAGTTGTTGCAGGTGTCTAGTGAAGTACATGCCAAATGGGGCATTGTACTCGATGATTGGCCTAATGAGGGAAGAGTAGACGGAGACAATCACCTCTTTCTTCCTGGATGCAAAACCCTTAGTAATGAGATGTGCCACACCGAAGGACTTTCTGACCACAGTGGCAACGTGATGATCAAAAAAGAGGTTGCTGTCAACCTGTGTTCCCAGATCTCTTATATCATCTTGTGTGTTCAGTGGACTACCATCAATGTGGTAATTCAAGGGAACCGGGTTTTTCCCAAAGGGGATGACGACACATTTTTTGGCATTGAGCTTAAAGCCATGGTTCTGACATCAGTTGTTGGTCATAGTGAGGCCATTCTGTAGGATGTCAACATCACTTGGGGAGTTAATAATAGCTCCCAACTTGCAATTGTCTGCTCACTTTGTCCGCCAGAGTCCCTTCGTGTTGGCCTAGACTTCATAGAAGTAGATACCAAACAGAAGAGGAGCCAGGACTGAACCCTGTGGGACTCCACTCGTGACTAATCGGCAGTCTGACTTAGAGTCAGCTACTTTCACACTATGGGTTCTATCTGTGAGCCACTTTGCAACCCACCTAGTGATATAGGGGTTGATGCCAAGCTTAGTGAGTTTTTCTATGATTCATGAGTGGGGAATGGTATCAAAAGCTTTGGCCAGATCAAGGTTGGATATATAAACCACTTTGCCTTCATCCACAACTCTGGTGACTGACTCAAAGAAGTCGACCAAGTTGAGCAGGCATGATCTACACTTTACAAAACCAAACTGTGTGGGATCCAGACTTTGGAGATACCCTATATCCTTGTTTGTTAGGTCCATGATGATGCATTCCATAGCTTTGTAGATCAGACTCATCAGGCTAATGGGACGATAGTTCCCAGGGTGTTTAGTTGCTCCTCCTTTGTGGAGAGGGATAATTGTAGCAGTGCACCATTCAGCAGGGACAAAGCCTGAGGAGGCTGTGATTGAGCAGAGTACACAGGTGAGGTGCCAGTTCACTCTGTAGTTCATGTAGAACACAACCAGGAATATTTTCAGGTCCCATAGAAGCTGTATTCTTGGCCTTGGACAGTGCTGTTTTAACCTGTGCAGCAGTAATACTGGGTGCCTGGCAATCTACTGGTATTGTGATTGGTCCTTTAGGGGGGTGAGGGGGTAAAGTTGATACAGAATGTGTTGGCCAGTATACTGGCAATATCTGTTGGCTTGGTATAGGAGGTACCATTGTGCAGTAGCTCAGAGCATATCTGGGTATTGCTGTGGAGATTCTTTACAGAACTATAGAAGGCCTTGTGGTTGTCTTTACTATCTGCTGCAATTCTGTTTTCATACCTATCTTTATAGGATTTGATGAGGGATCTCAACTTTTTGTTGAGGCAGATAAGGGAGTTTTTCCAGTCTTGGGACTTCACCTTATTCCGCATCAGTGTCCTCCTTCTGTTGTAGAGTTTGTTTATGGCAGGGGACCACCAGATTGGCTTCCTTTTTTTGGAGGAGAGTGTCTTGGTTCTATTGGGTATGGCAAGAGCCATGCATTTGTGTACATGTTCGTACAGTGCATTGGTGTATGATTCAGCAATCACACAACTATTCTCCATTTGAATGGGTGCCGTGAAGTTAGCCACCTCTGTTTTTAGGATCCCAAAGTTAGCTTTGGAGAAATTGTTCATGGTGGTTACCTTTGCTGGGGGGGGTGGGAGGGAAGTGGATTTCCAAGGTGATTAGTTTGTGGTCGGATCCAACCTGGGAGGAGCTGACTATTGGTGTAGAGCAATGGTCACCCATGTTAGTAATGACCAGGTCAAGGATGTTGCTACCTCTACTGGGGGTAAAAACAAGCTGGTCCAGGGCATTGGAATTAATGAACTCCAAGAAACATTGGGCAAGTGTATTGATGCATGAGTAGTTTACCTAGTTAATGGAGGGATAGTTGAAGTCGCCTAGTAAGAGAGTGTTAGGTTGGACACTAATATTCTCCAGGGTGTTTATGAACATGGAGTGCGAGTCTTGGGACATGGTTGGAGAACTATAGCAGGCTATGACCTGAATCACTGTCTTACCCAATGTTAGCTGCACCTGAAGTATCTCTGATGCATTATGTTGGGCTACCAGTCTGTAGGTGTGCGCATCCTTTATGAATATGGAGACACCACCACCTTTGGAGCTTCGGTCTAAGTTTTGGGGCCAAAAGGTGTAGAATGCGTTAGAGCCTGATAGTGCAAGGGCACTTTCTGTTGCCTTGAACCAGGTCTCTGTTACAGCACAAATGTCGATGTTCTCCATTTTAAGGAGTACCTCGAGTGAGTGCATTTTGAGATTTCGAATTCTAGCGTTGAGCAGCATGACTCTCAGATTGCATTTGTTTGTAGCTGTTACTGTGGTAATTTGGTCTTTGGAACACAGCCTAAAAAAGGCACTATAGGGGTGGCAAGAGCCTTGGCCAGTATCTGGAAGCTCAGGGGTGACAGATGCCAACCATCTCTGGCAAAGTATCGAGGTCTGTCAGTCATGTCATCCCAGGCATACAGATACTGGATCTCCTTAGAATGATAACAGAAACTTAGCCAATTGTTGAAATCAATAATTTTCTGCTTGTACTGTGGTATCATTCTGGGTTATGGTAGGATGTGCTCAGGGCTACATAATCCAAGAGCTTCTCCATGTCTCTTTTCATGTAGTCCAGGGAGGTACATCACAGGTCATTCACACCCACATGTACAATGACAGAGTCATATTTGTACCTGTTGTTGAGTGACCTGAATGCATGCATTATGTGTCAGATCCTAGCACCTGGCAGGCAGCTGACTGTTACTTTCTCCTTATTCAATCTATTGAGTGGGACATCAGTGTGCCTCACTATCAAGTCACCTATGACTAGTGTGTTGGGCATGCTGTTTTGCCTTAGGGGCTTTGGTTGAGTGGCACACTGTGTAGGAGCTTTATGTCTCTCGTGATTAGTGTTGTGTTGTGGTGGTCAAGTCCGTTTCTGCCTTGGAGCGCTCTGCTGCTTGGGTAGATTTTTACTGAGAGCCTCCGTGAAGGTGGGTGTGTGGTTTGTGTTTTTATGTGAAGGCAGTGCTAGTGTGTGTGTTCCAGAGGGCTATGTATTCCATGTGGTGTGGTGCAAGTGTTGACCTTCTCCTCTTGACCAGCTATTCCGGTCTTAGCTGGAGAGTGCATGGCTTCCAATTTGGATATATAAGTGCCTCTCTCACAAGTCTGAGTGTTGGAAGCTAAGAGGAGAGAGCTGTCGTTGTACATGAGGCAGTTGCTACATTGCCTCAGGATGCCCAGGTTCACCAGGTTAATAGGAGAAAGCACAGGGAACTGACCTTTAGACATGCTTGGCGGGGTGGGCATTGATTATAAGTACTAGATCTGTTTCCTTGTAGAACATTTAGTGCTGGTAGCACTTGTGTGCTACAATAATTGCTACAAGACGTCTGGTAAAGTGCTAGACTAATAAGCTAGTATAAGTGCAGGAGAGGAGAGAACTAGTAGATCTAAGGAAAAAAATCAAGAGCAGGCTCTGGCACTGGTCAGAAGCTTGCAAACAGTCCTGGATACAGCAAGTCTGTATCTGGACTTGACTAGTTACAGGAAAGGTGGGAAACAAGAGCAAACGTGGGCTTTGAAACCAGAACGTTGAGAGAGATGGAAAAACTGCCCAAACGGCCAATAAACTAAATTTTCTGGGCCAGGAACCACTCCTCTTGTGGTAGATAGGCTACCTAGTGCTTACCACTCCCACTGATAAGCTAGAAGGCTTCCCTCTAACACAGAAAGGCTTGGAGGGCTCAGAATCTTACAGTCTTGGGCACAGCAAATCTGTATCTGGGACTAGACTAGTTACAGGAAAGGGAGGAAACAAGCGCAAACATAAGCTTTTAAGCCAGAAAGTTGAAAGATATGGAAGAAACTGCCCAAAAGGCCAATAAACCACACATTTGGGCCAAAAAACACTCCTCTTGTGGTAGATAGGCTACCTAGTGCTTACCACTCCCACCGATAAGCTGGAAGGCTTCCCTCCAACACAGAAAGGCTTGAGGGGGGCTCAGGAGCTTACAAACAGTTCTGGATACAGCAAATCTGTATCTGGACTAGACTCATTACAGGAAAGGGGGGAAACATGCTTAGAATTTTTTTTTTTTTTTTTTTAGTAAAGTGGAAAAGGAGAAAGCTGGAACAGAAGTTAATTCAAGGTTAAGAATCTAAGTGGGTTGGCCTTCATAAATTTTCTCTCTCTGTTAGGTAGAATAAACCAATGACACTAGACTGGGAGGAGTGTCCCAGATCAAATATACAGTATGGGCAGACAACTGCAAAGCCACCAAATATAAGAACAGGACAACAATAGGCAGAGCGGGTGGGGTGGGAAACTATAACAGCTACTAGCTGTAGCCACTAAATGAAAGTTTTAAACAGATAAAAGAGCAAGGAGACTCTAGAGAATGCTTTTAACTGCAAGCAAATCAGTTATATACCTGACTAGAACACAGAAACCTCAAAAAAAATCAAAAATGCACAGAAAAGCACAGATAGAGCACTCAAAAACAGAAAATACAACTCTCAGTATGAAAAAGCAGTTTATAGTTAAATAATTCAGTAAACATGCAACTAGAGTAATGAAACAGTAGCTAGCAATGAAAAATACAGTTAAAACAGTATAAAAAAGTACATACATGCAGTGAAACAGTAAAAAAAGCTTTATAACAGTGCATAATGTAGTAGATTAACTGTATAGCACAATTATAAGCATTACAGAAGTGCAATTCAATGAAATAAGTGTAAGAAATAAGTTATCCTGCTCTTGGAATCTTAAGGAATTTCTGTTTAGTCTCAGTAATGAATCACAATCCACAGCCTGATAAATACAAGCACAGCCTTTTACAGACACAGTGTTTATATACCAGACAGGATGGAAGAATCAAGAAGATTGAATTACTACTCAGTCCTACTAGCCCCTGCTGTTATCCAATCACTCATGCTACAGAAGGTGAGGAAACCCTGTTACTCTCAATAATAATGAAGACAATATATTTATTTCAAGTGAGACCGCTTTGTTGTTCAGTCATACCACTGATGACTTCTTTGCTGGTATGCAGGCAGTGTACTTCCTAGCCAGTAACTGATTTTTACTAAACTGGCAGAATTACTAGCCCTTATCTCTCAGTTTCTTTTTTCACACTGGGAGAGATGAAGTGAAATTGTTGGTCAGTGTGCAGCCATCTTGGGAATCATCTTAGTTGTACTTCAGTTAAAAGATATTTTATATAGAGTAAGTACAGAAATGTAAGAAATTCTGCATCTGTTAATAGTGCCAACACAGTTCTGTGTTAGCGGATCACTTGGGAATGCACAAAATTAAGTGGAGGGTATTAGCCAGATTTTACTGACCAGGTGAAGTGAAAGAACTTCTGTGGTGCATATTGTACAGAATGTCACAAAATTGCACCTCTTACTGGATACAGAAGTCTCATATCCAGCTGCCTGCCACAGAAGTCTCAGTTGAATGTATTGGTATTTACATTGTGAGGCCATTAGTAAAATCAAGCAGTGGGTTTCAATATATACCTGACAAAATTAAGTACACTTCTAGTTTTCCAGAAGCAGTGGTATTGTGCAAAACTAATGCAATTACCAGGGAACTGGTACTGTTCTCCTTTGTGACTACCCCAAAGGAGCTACTTTCTGGCCAAGGCACTCATTTTATGGCAAGTGTACTTTACCAATTATGCGAGTGCTTTAAAGTCCAGCAGTTGCAGACATTAGTCTAATATACACAGACTGAAGGGTAAGTAGATAGGTTTAATAAAACACTAACATTCATGCTGAGGAAAGTTGTGGATATAAGTGTTAAAAACTGGGATCAGTTGTTACCTACCCACTGTTTCATCTAGACACAGAGTCAGCTTTCAACACTGCTTAATAAACAGGCTACAGACTTTTTTCTGGTACTACTTTCCAGATGAAAATGTATTATAAGAATGTGTATACATGTACTCCACTAAGATTGGTGTGTGTGTGTGTGTGTGTGTGTGTGTGTGTGTGTGTGTGTGTGTGTGTGTGTGTGTGTGTGTGTGTACACGCATGATTCATTTATATAATACACATGCACTCATATACAGAAGCTCACACACGAATATATGTTTACGTATATCACAGACCAAAAGATATATTGAGGGAAGTGATTGCAGTGTGGCAGTTTTACTTACAAAATATTACACCACAGAACACTGTTGTTTTTATGGCAGGGGTTGACAGTGTTTTTAGTGATGGGCATCTTATCCAAACAGCGATTCAGGTGGACCTGCTAAAGAAACTTTCAGCATGTGAAGATACCACAAGATAACATTGTTTCAGTGAATGTCAAAGCTATGTTGTTTTGCAGAGGGGCAAACCTTTTTTTGCACTCTTATGTGGGAGGGTACCCCCATACAGCCCAAAATGTATATATACCAACTCTATAATCACACCATACTGCTCAACTGTCCAGAGGTTTGCAGAATGTCCAGATTTTTGCCTCATATTTTTGGTCTGATTTTCATAAAATGTGATTTTTTTCTGGAAAATTGCCCAGGATTGAAGTCACTAAATATTGACATACATTTGAGTTTCAGACCATATCCTTTAGAAAACGTACTCTAATACAACTCCTGTTATTCTAACAACTTTCTATGTTTATAAGACCAATATTTAAAATCTATCCCTATTTTTGGGCCTTTGTCCTCCCATTATTTTAGGCTTTCTCCAGATTTTTTTGTGCTAAGAGGTTGAGAGGTATGAATCATACCACAATGGTGAAAAGTGCAGACTCCATTATTGCTGAAAATGGCTTTCAGAAATAAATCTCATTCAGAAGCTCGACTTTTCAAAAAGTTGAACTTCATATGGTCAAGACTATACGATCAACTTTCTGAAAAGTTGAACTTCTTAAAACAACAACAAATCTATGTTTTTGCAGGGGGGCAAACACTATGTGCACAGCAATCTCCATGCAAAAGCTTCGAAATTTCGGAAAGTCAATCATGTCATCTTAACCATATGAAGTTTGACTTTCTGAAGAGTCAAGCTTCTGAATGGGACCATCAGAAATAATTCTTTGTGGTACTGATACTCACTGAAGTGCTTTGTATACCCATCTAACTCTTGCAGGCAGCATGTATATCAGGGAGCAGGCAGATTTCGTAGACCGGGAATAAACAAAATAAATCTGTGTACATCATATCATGCTATGACCCATTTACAGCAATACCCCCTCTACAATTTATAATACATTTCTCCATCCATATGATCTTTTTTATTATTATTAAAGCAGTAAATAATAAATAATTTCTAATAAATATTAGACTGTACTATCTTCGTAGGCCATAATCTGGAAATCTAAAAGTAGGAATTATATATCTGAGCATCACATGAGGTTTTGTAGACTGACTTTGAGTCCCCGGTTCTGCAGCTTAAGTATTTATAACAAACTACATACTGTAGCTTACTGAAAAGGAATGCCTTCGAGGTAAGTAAAGGTAAAGGCTAAAGGCTGTGTCATCAGTTTTTGTTTTGATGTATAATTACGTGCAATATTTTGTTGCTGGACTACTGCAAGAATCTTTTAGTTTCAGGATCAAAACTAGCAAGGGCAAGTCTGCAATGTGGAGTGAGGTATAAAGCCTTGACAGCCCACTCAGACAGCCTGAGATCAACTAGCGACCCAGGTTCTGGGGCAGCTGAAAGTGATGGGCAGTGCTAGATGAGTCATCTGGGAGGAATGAAGTAGCTCAGTCACCTTTATTACTGACACCTGATGAATGGTTGATCGTATAGCAGTGCATACTAAAGGGCTGAGGGCAAGCCCACTAAGGACTATGCTCACATGCTACAGGTGGCAGAAGACTGCTTGAAACTAGCATTGTGGGACATTGCTTACCCAAATTACCATGAAGATAATAGGAAGTAAAAGAAGCACCTGATGGCTGCCTGGGTGACTGCCCATCCCAATGGCCAGAGTTACCTGGTAGAAGGGGGAAGCTGATGGTCAGCAGGTAATGAGGACAGAATGACTCAGGAAATAAAAATGTCCTTGAAGGCAATAGGAGGAGATGCACTGAGCAATTGATGTGTTAGACACAGAAAATGGCAGTGTCACCTTTTGAGATGGCTAGCCATTCAGGAGACTTACCACTTGATACTAGTATGTTATTTTCTGTAATGCAGCTGTTCAACCTGTTTTCTGTCTGTGCATGATGGATGTGATAAAGTAGAACTGCATGTGATTTTGCAAGTTTCAATTCTGTGACAATATATACAAGAAACAGCATGATGCCCGTGCTACTGTGGGCAGCTCTGACTGCCATATCAGTGTGCTTTTAAGTGTGCGACAATGCAGCAGTCTGGAAGGAGGCCTAATTACATAAGGCAGGAGGTGTTTTTAGTCCTGCCCCCACAAGTGGTTTATAATGAAAAAATCAGAGCTCTGGAACCACAGAACATCAACTTGTTTTTGTGACACTTTATAATATTCCATCATTCTGCAGCCAAATCTCATGTGAAACAAAGCTGACCTGAGAAGTCCCAGCAAGGTGTCATAGCTGGTGTCTCAGTCTCAGGGCTGCAGCATCTTGCTTATCATGCAGCCCTGCCCAGGGAAGCTTATACAGCTGTTTCAGAGAGGTCACTTCTAAATAAGGACAAACTGAGCAGTCCAGAGTGAGCTCTGTGAGGAACTCCTGTTTGCTGAGTTATAATTACACAGAATTCCCATTCTCATAAGGTTTACTATTTACAAAGTTTAGCTATCATCAGCAAGGCTGTTTTATGTTACTTAACTAGTTCAGGATCCATAAGTTTGATTCTTCATTTTGTAGTGTTTAATATGTAGCCACTAACTTCCAAATACCTGGGCTCCTGCTTGGCTGGATATACAGTAGAGAGTCGATTATCCAAACGTCAGTTATCAAAAATGTCAATTATCTGAACCAGCCTTCCAAAGTTTTTGGGTAGGAAAAATCATAAAGTCTGAATATGTAAACATTATACATATTTGCTTGAGCATGTTTTTTCAGCTTGTAGCCAGCTCGTGTGTGAAAAGTATTCTTTATTGGCCACTGGAATTGCCGAATTGTTAAAAAGTATATTCCTGCATGCAGGAAAAACAAGATTTTAGAAGTCTTTTATCTGGTTCAGTTATATGCTTGATTATCCAAACAGTTTGATTATCTGAACTATCCTAGGTCCCAATTAGTTCAGATAATCAACTCTCTACTGTAAAAAGAACTATGTATCAGAACCTGTGTTATAAGGTTTTGTGTAATACGCATACCTAGTCCAGCATTTCAGAACAAAAGATTAAGACTTGTGCTGCTAATGAGTTTCAACCTATAACCCTGGGTTTGATTTCCTCAGTTAACACATAGAAAGTGTAACTGTGGACAAGTGTGTTACTCAGACAATGTGCACTGTTCACCCCATAAAACAGGCATTTGTGTTAATAAGTTAACTGGTTAATGTTAGAAAATTAATAAAACAAAAAGTATTAGTAAAATGTGATAGCTGTAAAGATGCTGTTTATGTTCAAGTGTTAATGCCTAGTGCAAAGGGTGAAAAGTACACAGAAGGGAAAATGTGTGCATTTTATTTTTAATACTCTTTTATAAGCAGAATGAAATCTTGAATGTTCTTCAGTATATATCGATTGATTTGCTTCCCGTCCTATATTAGAAAGTGCTGACAGAATTAAAAAAGTGTAAGATTTGTTCCTAGTAGGATTCCAAGATGGTCACCAGCTAGGAAGCACACTTCTCAGTTAGCTCCTGATAAAAATCTGCAATCTAACCTAATCAAGGCATCAGCACTCCAGCTAACTCATCAAAAAACAGATAATACTATTATATAATATATATTGAATCATCTCTGCTGAAAATTTCATAAAAAAATATACAGAATTTATATTTATCTGCAAGAACAACATGCGCTGACCTGGGTTTCTTTCAGGCAGTACAGGCCTCGACAGCATTTCACAGGAAGCTACACAAAGAAATAAGCTTTCAATAAATATTGAACTATGGATTCAATGGAAGCTCAAACGTCAAAAACAAGATTTTCTCAAATAACCATGCCTGAGAAAGAAGTTTGTTCAAAGAGACAAAAAACTGTAAAACAGCAACCTGACTTGCAAAAACAAATTGCCAAAATGAAGTCAGAACAACCCCTTTTTATGGAAGACCTCAAGGCAGCTTTAATACCCTTGCAAGAAGAAATCCATTCCTTTTCTACACAATGAAATATCTTTGGAAGTAATCTTGATCAAATACTAACCAGAGTGGAGAAAAATGAAGCGGAAGCTGTGGAAAATGAAATAAAAATGGAAGAGATTCAGAGAAGAACTAAATCCACAGAAAAAAACAATGTTTGAAATCCAACAAAAAATAATAAGCTTAGAAGCCAGATCAAGGTGTAACAATGTGCTCATTAGCGCTATCCCTGAAACCTACTAACAAGCTTCTCTACAAAATGCAATAAAATAAATCATTGAGCTATTCTTGGACAACAGTGCTTCAGCCCAAAATGTTACCATAGAAAGATTCCACTGTGCATTAAGAAAATCACAAACTCTTGAAACTCTAAGACAAGTTTATAAGAGAATTTTGGGCAATAAAATAACAATTGCACAGGACTTACCCTTAGTCATTAAGCAACAGAGACAAGTTTTTTCACCCTTCTGTGCATACTTAATAAAACATAAAATAAAATTCCAAATGTATCCTGCTTCCTTACATTTTCAATACAAGGGGTCCGCAGACCAAGCAAACACCAAAAATGAAGCAATGTCTGCCCAGGGTTGCCACCTTTTAACAAGGGCAAAGTGGGACATGGGGGTGTGGTCAACATGATAGGGATGTGGCCAACATGACACTGGCCACACCCCCACCACGACATCACCAGAGTTGTTAAAGGAGATGCAGTATTAGTTATGGATGCAACATTGTGACATTACAGCATACTGAAAACTCAAACCATTTAAATGAAGTGAACTATTACTGCACACACACTAATCGGTTGTAACAATAAACTTTAAAGGAATTAAAAACACACTACTCATTAAACAGACACTTGTTTATTTAAAAAGTAAAATTCATAAACCATCCATTGCTATTCAGAAAGAAAACTTAAAAATCTACATACCACATACAAGCCAAGTATAAAATTAAGACTGTCAATTAAAGCTAAAGCAAAGAACACAACTACATACCCTAGTACAAATTAATGCTAAACAAAGAAAAACACAAAATTACGCACAATAAATCACTTTTTTAAAAGTGTATTTTGAATTTGATTTTATGGCTTGAAGAAGGGCCCGATTTGAAATAATATTCGAGTAAAAGTCACAACATTTCATCCAGTAATTTACACTCATCATGAGTTCAGCTTTTAACAAGTCCACGCTACATCGGTTTCGCACATCTGTCCATTTACCTTTCACCAGTGAAAAAACTCTTTCTGCAAATGCATTTGAGGGTGGTATAGATAAAACCCTAGCAATTACTGGATAGAGTGTAGTCAGTTCAGGCCCTTCTTTGAAAAGCTTCAGCCACTTCTCTCCTGGGGTCAAGCTTGTGTTACATAACTGTTCGAGAGAGGGCCTAATTGCCAAGTAGTCCCTAAAAAGATAATCTTCATCTACATCCTGCAGACTCAGGGCAGTGGTCACATTCAGCAAATCACTGAAGGCAAAGGGCTCATTTAAAGATAATTTAGATTGTGTAAACAAGTAGTTGCTTTCAGTATAATCAAACCACTGCTCCAGGTATTTCACTGCTGTCTCCAAGAAAACAATAAAGTCTCTTTTCAGTTTGTTAGCAGAAGTGCTGTCTAATGTGCTCATAAGTGCCCTAAGTTTCCCTCCAAAGAAAGCACCTTCAGCTCTTGCCTGCAGTTTTGCTTGAGAGAGACCATTACACAATAAGTTTCCATGGCAGTAAGTGCTGATTTTTCTAATGTACTTATGTGTTCATTAAAATCGACAAGAACAGCACAGAGAAAGTGCAGATAGTACTGGGGCAGTGTAGGCAATTCATTCTCACCATGCTCGTTACCTGAAAAGTACGACCATATCTCCCGCCGGGTCTCCTCTTCTCCCTGAGAGAGGAAATAGGACTGGAGCACTGTGAGATTTTTCACTACTCTTTCAATGGCTGGGAGTAGTGACAGCCACCTTGTTGGCACATGTCTTAACAGACTCTCAAATTCCATGCCACAAAACTCAAAGAAGTCTTTCAAGTCTCTGGTCCTTGTGGCAGAACCAGAAAAGTGGCTGAAAAGTCTCATTACAAATGCTTCCACATCGTATGGTAGTTTTGCTGCAGCTTTTTTGGCTGCATTGTGAATAATATGGGCAAGACAGTTAGCTTTCTGGAGTGATGGGCACTTTTCTTTTAATCTGGTATACACACCAGATTTCTTCCCATAGTTCACACTGGCATTATCAGCCCCATAAGCTGAAATATGGTTCCAGGGCAAGGAATGCCTTTCCATAATGTTGGAAATTTGCTGTGAAATAGCCTGTGCAGATTCGTCAGGGTCTTCATAGAAGTCCAAAAGGCCATTCACCACCCCTTCTTCTTTAGAAAATACCTCACAACAAGGGGAAATAATTTTATGTTCCCTTGTTGGAAGCATCTGATGAAATTGCAAATGAAGTACCTGGTTTTGAAGGTCATGCAGGAGGCATTCCAATGAGTGTGGCCCCAAAACATTTTCAACTATGGCTTCAGCCTTGGTTCTGCCACAAGATAGTTTCTTTGCAGTGTCTGAGTCACTGTACAACTGGCTGGCCAACTTTACTGCACAGTCCAAGCTGTTATATGAAATATTGTGCTTAACAGCATGGAAAACCTCAGAGGCTTCTGCTGCAATGATTCTAAGTTCTGGTCCCTCAAGGTTTGCATTCCTTGCCCACTTTGTCATCAGGTGAGTGGATTTAGCTTGAAGAATGGCAGTCTTATGTTGTTCAGTTGCCTCATGTCGTATGCGACATCATTTCTTCCACCGTGGGTCACTAGAAATTCTCTCTTGCAGTACCTGCAGAATGCTTTGACATCAGTGCATCTCTCGATCCAGTCAAATTCTGTTTTCCAAACGTCCTGCCACTTGCACATTCTCTTTCTGCTGGTTGACTGTGATGAAGCTGCTGCTCTCTTCATGCTTGAATCTGTACTTACCTGATATGCAACATATTGACCAACACTGTTAGTAGGGTTCAGTAACATATTGCTGCACAGCACAAATGAACTGGCTTAATTGGCACAAAAAAACTGGCTCGAAAAACATTGGCATGCGAAAGAACTGGCTCGAAAAACATTGGCATGCGAAAGAACTGGCTTGAAAAACATTGGCATGCGAAAGAACTGGCTCGAAAAACATTGGCATGCGAAAGAACTCGAAAAACATTGGCACACGAACTGTCTTGAAAAACATTGGCACATGAAAGAGCTGGCTTGAAAAACATTGGCATGTGAAAGAACTGGCTCAAAAAACATTGGCATGTGAAAGAACTGGCTCAAAAAACATTGGCATGTGAAAGAACTGGCTCAAAAAACATTGGCATGTGAAAGAACTGGCTCAAAAAACATTGGCATGTGAAAGAACTGGCTCGAAAAACATTGGCATGCGAAAGAACTGGCTCGAAAAACATTGGCATGCGAAAGAACTGGCTCGAAAAACATTGGCATGCGAAAGAACTGGCTCAAAAAACATTGGCACACGAACTGTCTTGAAAAACATTGGTACATGAAAGAGCTGGCTTGAAAAACATTGGCATGTGAAAGAACTGGCTCGAAAAACATTGGCATGTGAAAGAACTGGCTCAAAAAACATTGGCATGTGAAAGAACTGGCTCAAAAAACATTGGCATGCGAAAGAACTGGCTCGAAAAACATTGGCACACGAACTGTCTTGAAAAACATTGGCATGTGAAAGAACTGGCTCGAAAAACATTGGCATGTGAAAGAACTGGCTCGAAAAACATTGGCATGTGAAAAAACTGGCTCGAAAAACATTGGCATGTGAAAGAACTGGCTCGAAAAACATTGGCATGTGAAAAAACTGGCTCGAAAAACATTGGCATGCGAAAGAACTGTCTCGAAAAACATTGGCACATGAAAGAGCTGGCTCGAAAAACATTGGCATGTGAAAGAACTGGCTCAAAAAACATTGGCATGCGAAATAGAGGAATGGAGCAAAAAAGAGTTTACAAACAGTTTAAGGTCAAATAGTAAATGAGGTAATGTAGGGGGCATTTTGGCCATTGAAGACTAACATTAACACAGCTTGTAGAAAATGAAATGCATTATTTTTACCACTGAACATGCCCACCACACCCCACAAGACAAAAAAGTTAACCATATTCACTGAACCAAAAAACAGTAAAATGAATGACAATGCACAGTGGATACCATAGACCTAATTTAGCTTTTGACCACAGCAGTTAAGAAATGTATGGCACTAATTTACACAGCGCAATGATCTATTAATAAACATGCCCAACAGCAGCACTGGTCATAATCTGATTATAATGAAAACAGTAAATAAGTATGTTGAAGACATCACTAAAACACAAAATAAAAACTTTGCTACTTAGACGCAAACTACCCTGTAACATGGTTTAGCACAATCTGAAATACATTGCATTAACTTCAGAGCATCCATCCACAAAAAATAAAGATAAATGGGAAAAAGTCCAAACATTTTAACTTTTAAAAATACTTCTTGCAAGAGAAGTAACAAACTACAATGTACAGCAGACTCCATGGGCTCCTTTTACCTCAAAACATAGCAATTAATCCAGCACAGCAATGCAATAAACAGGCCCAAGTAAAAGTAACACACCCATATTCACATTACAAGCAAAACAGTACATTTTAACCTTATTAAAATGCATAATAAATTAAATGCACACATTTACAAGTATAAATGAAAACAATCTTGAAACAGCTTTGGCAAATTGGCAACGTGTACCTACTAGAATAATAAATGAATTACATTAACTGTTAACATTCCCCCTCAAAAGGTAGACTTGTACCGCAGACATGGACTTGCAGGAACAGGAAAAGTTACCTAAACAGTATATCGTAACTTCCTGAAAACAGCATTATAGTGCATATTTCCATACAAAAAATACAAACTATGCTCAAACAATTCCTATATGCATACAGACAATACCCAGAAAAAGCTACGACAATAGAAATGCATCACACTAAGTTTATATTTCACTGCCCCCCAACAGAAACAAACAACTTCTATACACAGTTCAGCCTTTTAAAAGTAATGCTTCCAAATCATACCCCCCAAGCATAATAACAATTACATATACATTCAGGTTTTATCTCTTTAAAAACTACTACACAAAAATATTAAACTAACTACTACAGATTTAAATATTGCACTGCACCCACCATCTGCCTTTAAACATTAAAAAAATTAAATCACAATATATTCCCATTTTAAACTAGTACAAAAGTCTCAAAATAACCACTGCACAGATTTAAATACTACATACTACATCCCCATCTACCCCTAAACATTAAAAACTTAAATAAAGCACACTATTCCCATTTTAAATAACTAAAGCCACAAAATGCAATTATCTACTTACCACTCAGTTATTGCTGGGCTGGCTGGCTCCCTTGCTGGCTGGGCTGGCTGGCTCCCTTGCTGGCTGGCTGGGCTGGCTCCCTTGCTGGCTCCCTTGCTGGCTGGGCTGACTCCCTTGCTGGCTGGATGGGCTGACTCCCTTGCTGGCTGGCTGGGCTGACTCCCTTGCTGGCTGGCTGGGCTGACTCCCTTGCTGGCTGGCTGGGCTGACTCCCTTCCTTGCTGGCTGGCTGGCTGGCTGGGCTGGCTCCCTTGCTGGCTGGCTGGCTGGCTGGCTGGGCTGGCTCCCTTGCTGGCTTGGCTTCAATGCTGGCTTCAATGCTGGCTTCAAGTTTAATGCTGGCGAAAAATTCAGATCTTTTGTCCGGGCTGCTATAGAGCTTAGTGCTCTACAGCTGCGACCTTTATGGGGCTCTTCACAAGAAGTTCCCGCCCCCTACAAATAGCTGCAGCCAATTACTGTGCTGCATTACCACCCGGACCTAGCAGAGAATCCCTCTAACTGCAGGTCCGGGTGGTGACGTAGCCGCATTGCCGTGGAAAAACCGGAAGTATTTTCGGCTTTTCCGCGGCAATTTTAAAATGTACGCGCAAAGGGGAAAAAACGGGACTTTTAAAGTCCCACGCTTGGTGAGTGCAGGAAGCGGGATGAGAGCACTCAAACCGTGAGTGTCCCGCTGACAACGGGACGGGTGGCAACCATATGTCTGCCTTTTTAAAGGCATTCAACGAGATCCCTCCAAAATAACTAATAAAAAGTAAGTAACAACTAATACTGTATGCATCAGCATTTAAAATGTAATTATACTATAAACGACCTTAAATCTGACTAATACAGGCATCGCTAGCCTTCTTTACTTATTTTTTAAAGTTAAAGAAGGCAATTACCTGTTTATTGCATGAGAAAAGTCTCCATGGGCTTTCCTTTAATTTACAACATTCTAAAGCTGTTTTTCCAGGAAGCTGAGCCCTGTCTGATGTCCCTTGACCTTTGACCTCACGACGCACACGTGAACTAAACCACAGAGTGATGTCAGAGTCAATTCAAGTCTATGGCAACCAAGAGGATCCAAAAAAAGTAAAAAAGAAAACTGTGTGACTAAACAAAGAGAGCAAATAGAATGAGCAGAATGACATCCAGGAAGTAAAGTGCAACAAAACAAGGCTGAAAATTGAGTGGCAACTGCATTTAATGAACTGGATGGTTTCCAGCATTAAAACATCACAGGTACTGTTAATTTTACTGCAAATAACTGGCAGTAGGATTTAGAAGACAATTTTAGAAGAGAAAACATTTCAATAACTGATAGCCTGGAAGATAAGAGAAAGGGAGAGAGAAAGGAAGAGAAAAGGATAAGAAAAAGTACTGCTAATGTGATCCCTGCACAACAAACTGCTCATGCAGGAATAAGCATCATGCTATGGGAACGTGGACAATATATCCTTGTAAAGAAAATTGCTTCATGTACTTGTCTATCCAACACTTTTTTTTTTGCATTAATAGCAGCCAGAAAACTTTAGAAGGTCACTAAATGGTATAATTTACTTGTTGCAATGATACCTATAGTGGAAATATCTCTGCTTGATATAGGCAGGTCATATAGAATTCCAGTATATAGCATATGATCATACTAGATTGCTTCACATATTCTACAGTAACAGTCTACTGCTATATCAAGATTGTTAAATTGAAGATTACCAATTGAGGAAAATACTATATGCTACACTTTATAGCAACAACAGATAAATCCTGACTTATCTAGCTACCCTAGAGATATCTGCTGTCAACATAGCACCTCTAGGGACTTATAATTATTCTCAAGGTCTTATATTAAAATATGGAAATTACAGGATATCATTTACCTTTAACTCCTGATTGGGTTAGCAATGCTTATGTTAACCACAACTTAAAGCTGCTGGCTGAGTGGCGAATATCCTGGCAGAATTGTGATGTTCCTTGGAATACGAAACAATCACTGTAAGATGGTTAGAATTGTTGGTGTTTTTTAGAAGTTTAAATTCTAGTATTATGAATATAATATTTGTTTACTGGTTCAACCCTTCTCTTTCAGAGGATAGTGGTAAGTGGTCAGGGACTAGGGGAGTTTCTGAAAGAGCACAATGTCACCTTTTCTTTATATTTTTTTCTTTCAACACATATCACATACTACTCAGCATGTGTTGCCAAACACTCCCCTCATAGCATTCACAGTTACTTCAATAACATGGGTATTTAACCTAATTATTATCTAAGATGATTAATGTAGCCTTGTGGAATATAAACAGCTTGCAAGAAATTAAAAAGAAAAAGCTAATTAGCACCTCATATATCAATCAAACTCAGAAAAAAACTTTTTACAAGAAACACACATGATTAAGGAACAATGGGACAATGATACAGACAAAAATATTAAGTGGATTCAACAAATAATAGCAGCCAGGGACAGTACTGCATCAAGAGGGACAGTTATAATAATTAAATAATTTAAAGGGAGCATTATCAAACATGACAGTGACACAAAAGGCAGATAGTGCTACTTCACATGCTCACATCCAGCCTATAAAACCCCTTACTATTTTGTAATGTCTATAGCCCTTGCAGCTATCAGCTTGACTTTCTAATTGAAATCTATAACTTGTTACTAAAGCACCCAGGTCATCTGATTATAATTGGTGGAGACTGGAACATAACAATAAATCCATCTAAAGATAGTTCGAATAAAAGTAATAATCAATCACCCCATCCACAACCTTTCTATCAGAATTAATTGAAGACTTTAACCTAGTGGATCCCTTTGAACTAAATAACACAGTTTAAGAACCAAATACACATATTTCTCACCCTCCCATAAGACATGGTCGAGAACTGACATATTCTTAATCTCTCAAAGCATAGCTGTTAACAAAGTTCATTATAACTCAGAACCTAGATCAGTATCTGTCCACTCAAAAAATAATATAATAATAACACAAATTAAATCTAGGTTTAGTGCCTATAATACATCAAACTGGACCCTAAACTCAAACCTGTTGAAAATCAAAGAAGTGGAGCAAGAAATGATTGACTCTCTTAATCAATTAAATGAAAACTTTACAAACAATAATACTCCTTTAGATATTCAATGGACAGCTTTTAAAGCCACGGTGAGGGGTATCCTGATTCAAAAAGCATCACTCTATAAACTAAATAGAGAAAAAATAAGTAACATAGAGGGTAAACTAAAACTAATCGAACTAGAACTACAAAGAAATTACTCACTTACCCTTGAGAAACAAATGCAAGCTTACAAAAACAACTAAATGAGATTCTAATGCAACAACATACATTCCTAGAACTAAGAATGCTATACAAATATGCAGAATGGGCGCAGACCCCCTCCAAAATGCTAGAGAGACTTATTAATGTCAAAACCCCCCTTGTAAAATACAAGAAATAAAATACAAAGATAAAACCCTTAACTCAGATAGTGAAATAATATAGGCTTTTGAAGAAATATTTCAAAACATCTATGGTCCACAAGATCATATCCATGATGGCTTTTTCCAAAATTTTGCAGACAACCTAGAATTCCCTGAGATTAATGATACTCGATCTAACAACCTAAAAAGTCCATTAACAGTAGAGGAAGTAAGAAAGGCTATTGAAAAGCTAAAATTAGGGAAAGTTCCTAGTCCTGTTGGGTATGTGGCAGAGTTCTATAAACACTTCCAATAACAATTAGCACCAATACTTTTAAAAATATACAACTATATAATAGAATTTGGGATATCAGACCTATATATTAATAATTCTAAGACCTTATGTCGCGGTGGTACGGCGATAGCGTTGTTACCTCACAGTAAGAGGTTCTCCCGTTCGATTCTCGGCTGTCTTGGGAGTGCCTTCTGTGTGGAGTCTGCATGTCCTCCCCGTGGTTGGGTAGCGTTCGAAAGACATGCGTGCGTAAATGGGCATACCTCCGTTGAAGGTTGGGCGTTGAGCTGGCACCTCGGTGTTTCATAAAAATCTACTGCCAATCATTAGCGGACTGGAGTTCCACTGTAGCGACCCCTTACCGGGAAAAGCCAAAAGACAAACAACAACAACAACATTTATCCCGAAACCAAACACTGACTCCAAAAATCCGAACAACTACAGACCATTGCTCTGATAAATATAGATTTGAAGATACTTTCAACAATTCTAGCATACAGAATACAGAAAGTCGCTCCATTTATAATTTCACCTGAACAACTAGGCATTATGAGTCAGAGACAAGTATGGGATAATATGCTAACCACTGATCCACTAACCCACCTATGCGCTAAGGACAAATCCCCTAAATATGCTTTATCAGTGGATGCAACAAAAGCCTTTAACAGAGTCAATAAAAAATTCCTCCTTTTTATACTCTGTCAATTTGGATTCCCATAAGAATATATAACAATCATCAAAACACTATATAGTAAGGCAGCTACAACACTTTATATTAATAAAAAAAATCTAACCCAATAAAAATTGTTAAAAGCCCCAGACAGGGATGCACACTCTCCCCAAACCTGTTCAATTTCTATATAGAAGCACTACTTCTACTAATTAGTCAAAGAACATACCATCACCTTGTTACAGTATCAAAAACCCAAATAAAATACACAGCCTTTGCAGATGACCTAAATATTTACTTTCAATACCCTAATACTAATACTAATCTTGGTAAAATCTTATTTTCCATTGACAGTTTCTCCCAAGTATCAAACTACGCTATTAATCCTAGTAAGTAAATTATCTATCCACTAAACCCCCTAGGCCATAAAGAATTTTATTTTCCTGAGAATAATATAAAAGTGGAATATACTTTGAAATGTTTAGGTATAATCTTTAGTCATACACAATCAGACATGGATTAATAACAACATATTTAAAACTTGGACTAATATAGTCTGCAACATTAGCAAATGGGAAAAGCTTAAACTCTCTACTTTATCGAAGGCCTCAGTTGTCAAAATGAACCTACTCCCTAAAATTTTATACCAAATGAATGCCACTTTCATGAAAATTCCAGCTACCTTCTTTAATAAAATAAAAGTTTGACTAGCAAAATTCATATGGTAACCGAAGAGTACAAAAATTAGTTACAACAAACTAATACTCCCAAAAGAAAAAGGAGGTCTAAGCCTTCTGGACTTACAACTCTACCATGAAATAATTAATGTTAGCTGCATTATTCAAATAGCTACGATCCATTGGGTAATGAATGGTACCCATTATGGATTAAATTTTTATTTTTATTTTATTTATTACATTTGTTAACCGGGTAGTGTCTGACTGGGCTAAAAGCCCGTTTTCAGCGGAGACCTGGGGAGAAAAGCTCTGTATATAAAAAAATGCAAACATAACAGATATAGAAAAAATAAAATACAAACATACTATGAGTAGACATAAAACAGCTGAAAAAATAGAGTTAGCAAGTAGTATAATAGAGAAAATGTATTATAGATGATATGGTACTATCTTTAGGGTAGGGAAAATTATTTCACCAAAATATTATTCCATCTAAAATTAACCCAAAAGCGATTTCCTTCCAAAATCAAGAAACCATTAAGACATTAAAAATTCATCCAGTTTTAATCAATGTGTGAAATTTTCAAGAAACTACTAATATCATTAAAACTAAAAGATACGATTACTCTTCTACACAACAATGTTGTTGTTGTTGTTTGTCTTTCGGCTTTTCCCGGTTAGGAGTCGCCACAACGGAACTCCGGTCCACTAATGATTGGCATTGGATTTTCACGAACACCGCGATGCCAGCTCGACGTCCAACCTTCAATGAAGGCACGCCCATTTACGCATGTCTTTCGAACGCTACCCAACCATGGGGAGAACATGCAGACTCCACATAGAAGGCACTACCCACACTCCAGCTGAGAATCGAACAGGAGAACCTCTTGCTGTGAGGCAACAATGCTACCGCTGCACCACCGCGGCATTACAACCAATACGTAACAATCCTGATATAAAATTAGCAAACTCTATGTTAAACGTAGATAAAGATTCATTAATAAAAAATCATACAGTATGGGATTTCTACAAGTTACAAAACCTATCAATGGAAAACATCAAGAACATTCTTAAAGCAAGTAATAAATACAATGTGATAATAAAACAAATCTTATACTTAGTTAACAAAATAACTAAGGATATTATTGTAAATGAGCAAGATATCAAGGGAGCACAACAAATTCAAAAGTTGATTTTATACAAAAACAAAATGCTCTCAAACACGTATAAATTAATAACTAAAATTAAATATCAAAATGCAATCCTATTTTCAAAGTATTGGGAAGAAAAATGCAGTAACTTGACAGAAAATCAGAAAGAATCAGCCATTGGAAATACCATAAAACTGACGTAATTTAAGAAACTAATATACATTCAGATCATAGTCTTCAATAATGCATACCATACAGCTGTCCATCTAACAAATTTAATCCATCTAAGTCATCTTATTGTCCTTTAGTCCTAATAAAGTAGCTGATATTCTACATATCTTCTGGAGCTACAAAAAAGTTTATAAACTGTAGTGCTCACTGAGATTAATCTTAGAAAAAACAGGCTACTCAAAATCTATTCTATCATGGGAAATAGCAATACTACATATTTTCAAGAGCAATAATAATAGCCTCACTAAACACATCACTTTAATAATGTATGCCCTATTAACATTTTACAAAGCTAAAAACTGGCTGGACAAATCCAAATTTACTTTGACAGAATATAAGAACATGGCAAAAAAACATGTATTAGCCAAGAAGCTGTATACCAAAAGTCAAAAGAACCAAACATGTTATCAGAACTACTGTAAAACTTTAATAGATATTCTATCATGAATGACAAGGTAAGTGAAAATACATAAAGTTATTTAGTTAAGAATAGTAACAGCATAAACTAAGGTGACATTTTTGTAAATATGTATATATGTATAGTAGTTTAGATTTTTTTGTGTATCACTAAGTTGGTGTTATGACTCAAGATATAATCTTATTGTATTACCATAATTTATAAGTCAATTGCTTTACTATATTCATACCTCCTGACTGAATCATAACACAATCATAACTTCATGATAATCCTCTGTTGTTAACTTTAGTTAAATTGAAATTGTTTTATTACAGTGTGTGAACACCTAGTTTAATACCTTGTTCTTGTTATGCAAATTGTAACATCAACAACTTCTATTGTACTGTATATCATTTTTGATTTCATGTTATAAAAAATCTAATAAAAAAAGATTTGAGAAAAAAGATTTGTTCCTAGTAGAAAGATATATCATAGAATTCAAAACTAATACCTAACATGGAGCGTCATAAACAAGTAGTCAGAAGATCTTAGTTAGCACAATTAAAGTTGTAGTGGTCATTTTTAATTGGTCAGTGGTTGTTTTATGACTGCTAAAATAAAGTTTTAATAAAAGAAAGTATAAAGAGTTATGTCATAAAAAATAAAGGAAACTGCTCAGGTGCAAAACCATCCAGAAAATAGCAAGCAGCATACAATGAGTCTCTTCAGACCAGTCATATAAATCACACCAAACAGCATACGACAAGTCTCTTCAGACCAGGAATATAAGAATAATCCAATCCAATGAAGCAAAATGCTGTTAACTTCTTTAAAACCAAATCTTTTATTAGCAGATATCTGGTAAGCGCTTTCGCCAGAGTGGCTTTTTCAAACCATAAGAGTATAAAGCAGTTCAAGACACAACTTATATACCTTCAAGTACACATTCAATTACTAATTAAGCCTAATGATGACATCATAATTGAAGCAAATACATTTAAAGTGAACAATCAAATAGTATTACAATACATCTTTACAAGTAGTAAAGGCAAAATATTTAAAACATTACTGCATAAAAATGGACATCACTTAAGCATCCTAAAGATATTATATGAATAATATATTTAATTAATCCATCAATAAAACAATTTGTTATAAAAAATAAAAAATGTTTAAAAAACTATTTAAAATGAAACCTGTTTTTAAGAGCTGGTCTTAAAGGGACCTTATCATTAAGACCAGGGAGAATATGTGCTTGCAGTCTGATAATCCAGTTAGTTTCATTTCTTTCGGTATAATTCCTTAGGTCCCCTCCCCCTCAAACTAGGTGTATTAATATATAAAACTAAAAACTTAAAAGTGTGAATTGTTGGTTTCTAAAACATGTTTAGACAAAGCATTGGTGTTTGACCGAATACGGATCTGATATAAGTGCTTCCTCACCCTGTCCTTAAGCCTTCTATCGGTTTTACCGACATAGAAGGCAGGGCAAGAAGAGCATAAAGCGAGATAAACTACATGTTCCATATCACAACTAGCACTGACATCAAAGCTAAAAAAATGAGATGTATTGGGATGTATAAACATGTTCGATTCACATATAAATGTGCAAAAATTACACTTATTACATGGTTTGGTACCTAAATGACTTCTGTTTTCATGGATTTTATGAAGTGACTCCATATATATATATGTGTGTGTGTGTGTGTGTGTGTGTGTGTGTGTGTGTGTGCATAGATATATATATATATATATGTGTGTGTGTGTGTGTGTGTGTGTGTGTGTGTGTGTGTGTGTGTGTGTGTGTGTGTGTGTGTTTGTGTGTGTTTGTGTGTGTGTATATATATGTGTATATATATATATATATATATATATATATATATATATATATATATATATATAGACAGATACGTACATACAAAGACACACATATGTGTGAGCACAGGCTTTCCTCCAGCAACACAGTTTGATTTACTGCTAATGGAAACAGATGTACTGGATACATTATATAATTAGGCCTCTTTCCGATGCCATCTGTTAGCTATCCCACGGCTAGGTATTTAGATAGGCTGAGCCGTAAGAAAAGCAGAAAAGTCTTTCTGTTGGTAATTTCTCTGATAAGTATTTAGACAGCATCTGAATTCCCTCTGCTAAAAGAAGAGCTATCCTATTAGAATCCTGTCTTACGTCTATTTATCTATTAGTTAGAGCAAATATGGAAATCCTTCTGCAAGAACTCCACATTTACTATTTATCTATGTTACCTTACCTGTATTTTTCTGTTAGTTACCTACTGCAAATAAAACCATAAGTTTGTCATACAACTGCCTCAGGCTCCATACCTTTCAAACTCTTAGAACAAGAAATCTGGACAAACTGATAAGTTATGGGGGGGGGGGGGCAAAGACCCAAACAATAGGGACAATTTTTAAATATTGTTCTTACACAGCTAGAAAGTTGATGACAGAACAACAGGTTTTACATTAGCATGAATTTTGTAAAGTATATGAAGTTTAAAACTAAAAATTCTGTCATCATTGGGGATGGAAGTCAGAAAATAATTTGCCAGAAAACCACAATTTTTGGAGAAACGGACAAAAAATATGGGGCAAAAATGTGGACATTCTGCAAAAAATGGTACAGTTGGGAGTTATGGCCTTTAACAGCACATAGGTACTTCATCATTCCTTGGAAAATGTAAATTGACTTGCCATTCAATGCAGAGTCAATCTCTTTCTTGGCTCTCCTCTCTTCAAACTCCTATGCCAATACCCCACCCCCACCCCAAGTATGAGACTAACCACATCCAGTGCACACTACAGCCTAACAAGCCAATCTTGTAATGACTCTATAACTCTGTCCACTAAGCTTCATTTCACAGACCACAGCTTCTCTGCTATTGCCCCTAAACTGTGGCAGTCTTTGCCACCTGATCTTACTGAAATCAGAGATTGCAAGCAGTTCAGACATCAGTACAAACAATACCTAACTGAAAAATATAAGTGTGCATGTCAGAACACAGGCCATGTAACCTAAATCTTGTAGTTGCACTATTGCATTTTACAGGTTTTAACTTTTGCTGCTTAATCTCCTAAACTAGCCAAACTCATACCCAGTTTCCCCATCTGACCTATTCATCCTTGCCATATATCTAATACCCACTTCTCCTGTTACTAGTTCTTCTAGTAGAGCTCTTCGTATTTTACAGTTTCTGCTCTCTTCACTGCTAACATTTTCCTCCATACATGTATATACTTATGTCTGTTGTTTTGGCTGGACCACATTTACCTAACCTATAACACCTGTATTGTGCAGTATATACTCCTGATCCTGTTTCTTTTTAAATCTCCTTGTAGATATGTGTGCATTTTTTACGTGTGTCGTTATATGTCACAATACTGTATAACTCAGTTATACCTTTAATGTAACATTACTGTTGTTACTTTGTATGTAATCCAGACTTAGCCTGCAAATGGGCAAATTTGATTACTGCTCTACTCCAGTAAACAAAATTAACCAAGTAAATAAATAAATGAATAAATAAATCAGCTGTATTCAATGACTGTCTCAAACACCAACCAGGAAAGGCTTCCTGGACGACCCACTATGCATGGAAATGTCCTAGTAATAGGTGACAGTATAGTGAGATATAGAGGCACACCACTCACTAGGCTGAAAAAGCAAATGGTGACAGTGAGCTGCCTCTTGGGGACAAGGATAGGACAGGTTACTAGGTCATTCAAGTCTCAGTGTGAACAACCCAAAGCACACATTCTTTGATTAAATGAAGGGAGACATTGCAGAGCTTTCTGAGTATGCCAATGAGGCTGATATACAACTAATGTTGAGTAGTATCCTACTTTTTGTTACAGTATTAATATAACTGACTTGAATAACTGGTTAGATTTTGGTGTTATTCCAAGAGTGTATGGAATGTGCCAAGTCTGGCAGTTGATGCAGAAGGTTAAGTCTGTCAGGTGTAGTTCCTTTTGAGTCTCTCACCCCCTCATTTGCCTACTGTGTGACTTTCATTAAGTCACTAACCAGACATTGCCCTTGGATCACCTCTAAAAAGGGACTGTCCATCCTCTGGGGCCTAGCTATTATGATGTGTCTATCTTGAAGTAGATGGTTGACATTCACTGCCTTGAGACCAACAAAAACCTAACTGTTTTGTAAGAAACGGCCTAAATCTCTTTCCTCTGTTTTTTTATATTGCCAAACTATTTCTCCACCTGTACAGTCCAAGTTATAGTAGTGAGCACCATCTAGCAATCTAGCCAAACCAAATCTGGGCAGTATAAAAGTAGTGGCACTTAATGTCAGAAGTCTCCAAAAATGCCCTTTCTAGAAGCCTTCCTGATCTTAGAAAGCACTGACATCTGCATCATCACAGAAACACGGTCCTAATGCATTAGTAACACACCCTCTCTACCAAGATTAAATATCTACCTTGCATTCAGCCTTCTAATAATGGTGTATGTGTTAAAGGTGGTGGCATGTCCACATTTTTTCACAATTCCATCACATCTAGACTTAGACAGCAAGATCCCAAACTTTTCTACATTGCATTAATTATTAATAAGATGCCTTGTCATATCTCACAAACTACAAAACCCCTTGTATTATACAGACTACCCATGAGGGATATCCAAACAATCTTGAGTCCCTCACCACTGAACGAAACCCTATTATTTTTCAGGATTTCAACTATCAATGGGTTCCTAACAATATCCCTGGATGCCTCCTGAATAGCATGAAGTATGGTCTATCTAAATCCCTAACAACATTGTTCAACCTCAGCTTCAACAAGCTTTATCAACACAGGATTTGTACCAAGCAAGTGTAGAACAACAACAGCACAAGGAGGAACCCTCCACTGGTTCAGGCAATTACAGAATTATAAGTCTAAATAGCCTCATATATAAAGCCATGGAAAGGATTATCATGGAGTTAATCAATAAAGACATAAGAAAACTCCAAATACTGGATCAATCTCAGTTCAGATTCATCAAAGGCAGGTCATGTTTACTCAACCTGATGGACTTCTTTGAAAGAGTCACCAAAACAAGGGATAAAGGTAAAACAGCACAGAATGCCTTCCTCCACTTGGCCAAGATCTCTGACACAAAACCCCACTCCTGCATAGTAGAAAAGTTAAGCAAGCTAATAATGAACCCCTGTCTTACTCACTGGATCAACAGACTTACATACAAAAAGTAAGATATCAAAACAGAGGAGGCTAACTTCATAAAATGACCAGTCACCAGTGGATTTCCTAACTGCTTGGTGCTGGGACCTCTTCTGTTTGATATTAACTTCTCTGAATTTAAAGCCAGTACCAAAGGACTCT